>NW_028327830.1:601761-801645 GCF_031878675.1 Megascapheus bottae | reverse complement strand
TTCCATTCTGTGACTTCACACACCTCCATTCTGTGATTCACACACCTTCATTCTTACTTCACAAACATCAATTCTATATCATCACACACCTCCATTCTGACTTCACACACCTCCATTCTATGACTTCGCACACCCACATTCTGACTTCACGCTCCTCCATTCTGTGACTTCACACACCTCTTCTATGACTTCACACACTTCCATTTTGACTTCACACACCTCCATTCTATGAGTTCACACACCTCCATTCTATGACTTCACACATTTAAATTCTGTGACTTCACACAACTCCATTCTGTGACTTCACACACATCCATTCTATGACTTCACACACCTCCATTCTGTGACTTCACAACCCTCCATTCTGACTTCACACACCTCCATTCTGACTTCACACACCTCCATTCTATGACTTCAAACACCTTCATTCTTACTTCACAAACATCCATTCTGTGACTTCACACACCTCCATTCCATGACTTCACACACCTCCAATCTGACGTCACACACCTCCATTTAGTGACTTCTCACACCTCCATTCTGGCTTCACACATCTCTATTCTAGGACTTCACACCCCTCCATTCTGTGACTTCACACACCTCCATTCTAGACTTCACACACCTCCATTGTGAATTCACACACCTCCATTCTATGAGTTCACACACCTCCATTCTGACTTCACACACCTCCATTCTATGACTTCACTCACCTCCATTCTGACTTCACACACCTCCATACTATGACTTCTCACACCTCCATTCTATGACTTTGCACACCTCCATTCCGAGACTTCACACACCTCCAATCTGACTTCACACACCTCCATTCAGTGACTTCTCACACCTCCATTCTGACTTCACCCATCTCTATTCTAGGACTTCACATACCTCCATTCTGTGACTTCACACACCTCCATTCTAGACTTCACACACCTCCATTGTGAATTCACACACCTCCATTCTATGAGTTCACACACCTCCATTCTGACTTCACACACCTCCATTCTATGACTTCACTCACCTCCATTCTGACTTCACACACCTCCATACTATGACTTCTCACACCTCCATTCTATGACTTTGCACACCTCCAGTCCGAGACTTCACACACCTCCAATCTGACTTCACACACCTCCATTCAGTGACTTCTCACACCTCCATTCTGACTTCACCCATCTCTATTCTAGGACTTCACATACCTCCATTCTGTGACTTCACACACCTCCATTCTAGACTTCACAAACCTCCATTGTGAATTCACACACCTCCATTCTATGATTTCACACACCTCCATTCTGACTTCACTCACCCCCATTCTGACTTCACACACCTCCATTCTATGACTTCGCACACCTCCATTCTATGATTTCGCACCCCTCCATTCCATGACTTCACACACCTCCAATCTGACTTCACAGACCTCCATTTTTTGACTTTACACACCTCCATTCTATGACTTCACACCTTCATTCTATGACTTCACACACCTCCGTTCTCTGACTCCACACACTTCCATTCTCACTAAACACACCTCCATTTTGACTTCACACACCTCCATTCTCTGGCTTCACACACCTTCATCCTTACTTCACAAACATCCATTCTTTGACTTCACACACTTCCATTCTGACTTCACACACCTCCATTCTTTGACTTCACAAACCTCCATTCTCTGACTTCACACACCTCCATTCTCTGACTTCACACACCTCCATTCTGAGTTCACACACCTTCATTCTGTGACCTTCACACACCTCCATTCTGTGACTTCACACACCTCCATTCTGTGACTTCACACACCCCTTTCCATCACTTCTCACACCTCCATTCTGTGACTTCACACACCTCCATTCTGTGACTTCACACACCTCCAAGCTATGACTTCACACACCTCCATTCTATGACTTCACCCACCTCCATTCTATGTCTTCACACACCTCGATTCTGTGACTTCACACACCTCCATTCTATGACTTCAACTCCTTTATTCTATGACTTCCCACACCTCCATTCCATGACTTCACACACCTCCATTCTATGACTTCACACACCGTCTCTGACTTTACACACTTCCATTCTGTGACTTTCACACACCTCCATTCTGTGATTCACACAACTTCATTCTTACTTCACAAACATCCATTCTATGACTTCACACACCTCCATTCTGTGACTTCCCACACCTCTATTCTGAGTTCACACACCTCCATTCTGTGACTTCAGACACCTCCATTCTGACTTCACACACCTCGGTTCTATGACTTCTTATACCTCCATTCTATGTCTTCACACACCTCCATTCTGTGACTTCACACACCTCCATTCTGAGTTCACACACCTCCATTCTGTTACTTCACACACCTCCATTCTGACTTCACGCACCTCCATTCTATGACTTCACACACCTCCATTCTGTAAACTTCACACACCTCCATTCTATGATTTCATTCCCCTCTATTGTGACTTCACACACACCTCCCATTCTATGAGTTCACACACCCCCATTTTGACTTCATACACCTCCATTCTAGGACTTCACACACCTCCATTCTATGACTTCACACACCTCCAATCTATGACTTCACACACCTCGATTCTGAGTTCACACATCTCCATTCTGTGACTTCACACAACTCCATTCTGACTTCACACACCTCCATTCTATGACTTCACACACCTCCATTCTTTGACTTCACACACCTCCATTCTATAACGTCACACCCCTCCATTGTGACTTCACACACCTTCATTCTATGAGTTCACACACCTCCATTTCGACTTCACACACCTCCATTCTGTGACTTCACACACCTTCCTTCTGACTACAAAAACTTCCATTCTAAGACTTGGCACACCACCATTCTGACCTCACACTCTTCCATTCTGTGACTTCACACACCTTCATTCTATGACTTCTCACACCTCCATTGTGATTTTCACACACCTCCATTCTATGAGTTCACACACCTCTATTCTATGACTTCACACACCTGGATTCTGTGACTTCACACACCTCCATTCTATGACTGCACACACCTCCATTGTGACTTCACACACCTCCATTCTATGAATTGACACACCTCCATTCTATGACTTCACACACCTCCATTCTATGAGTTCACACACCTGAATTCTATGACTTCACACACCCCCATTCTGTCACTTCAGACACCTGCATTCTATGACTTCACACTGCTCCATTCTGTGACTTCACACACCTCCATTCTAGTGCTTCACACACCTCCATTCTATGACATCACAGACCTCCTTTCTGTGACTTCACACACCTCCATTGTTTGATTTCACACACCTCCATTCTATGACTTCACACACCTCCATTCTATGACTTCACACACTTCCATTCTATGACTTAACACACCTGCATTCTATGACTTCACACACCTCCATTCTATGACTTCACACACCTGCATTCTGACTTCACAAACCTCCTTTCTATGACTTCAAACACCTCCATTCTGTGACTTCACTGACCTCCATTCTATGACTTCACACACCTCCATTCTGTGACTTCACATATCTCTATTCTGACTTCACTCACCTCCATTCTATGACTTCACCCACCTCCATTCTCTGTCTTCACACACCTTGATTCTGTGTCTTCACACACCTCCATTCTATGACTTCAGACTCCTTCATTCTATGACTTCACACACCTCCATTCTATGACTTCACACACCTCCTCTGACTTTACACACTTCCATTCTGTGACTTCACACACCTCCATTCTGTGATTCACACACCTTCATTCTTACTTCACAAACATCCATTCTATGACTTCACACACCTCCACTGTATGACTTCACACACCTCCATTCTGACTTCACACACCTCCATTCTATGACTTCACTCACCTCCATTCTATGACTTCACACACCTCCATTCTATGACTTCACACACCTCCATTCAATGACTTCACACACCTCCATTGTGACTTCACACACCTGCATTCTATCAGATCACACACCTCCATTTTGACTTCACACACCTCCATTATATGACTTCACACACCTCCATTCTGACGTCACACATCTCCATTCTATGAATTCGCACACCTCCATTATATGACTTCGCACACATCCATTCCATGACTTCACACACCACCAATCTAACTTCACACTCCTCCATTCTGTGACTTCACACACCTACATTCTATGCCTTCACACACCTCCATTCTGTGACTTCACACACCTCCATTGTGACTTCACACACCTCCATTCTATGAGTTCAAACACCTGCATTCTGACTTCACAAGCCTCCATTCTATATCATCACACACCTCCATTCTGACTTCACACACCTCCATTCTATGACTTCGCACACCCACATTCTGACTTCACGCTCCTCCATTCTGTGACTTCACACACCTCCATTATATGACTTCACAAATTTCCATTGTGACTTCACACACCTCCATTCTATGAGTTCACACACCTCCATTCTATGACTTCACACACTTAAATTCTGTGACTTCATACACCTCCATTCTGTGACTTCACACACATCCATTCTATGACTTCACACACCTCCATTCTGTGACTTCACACACATCCATTCTGACTTCACAAGCCTCCATTCTGACTTCATACACCTCCATTCTATGACTTCACATATCTTCATTCTTACTTCACAAATATCCATTCTGTGACTTCACACACCTTCATTCTGAATTCACAAACCTCCATTATATGACTTCACACACCTCCAATCTGACGTCCACACACCTCCATTTAGTGACTTCTCACACCTCCATTCTGGCTTCACACATCTCTATTCTAGGACTTCACACACCTCCATTCTGTGACTTCACACTCCTCCATTCTAGACTTCACACACCTCCATTGTGAATTCACATACCTCCATTCTATGAGTTCACACACCTCCATTCTGACTTCACAAACCTCCATTCTATGACTTCCACTCACCTCCATTCTGAATTCACACACCTCCATACTATGACTTCTCACAACTCCATTCTATGACTTTTGCACACCAACATTGCAAGAATTCACACACCTCTAATCTGACTTCACACACCTCCATTCTGTGACTTTACACACATCCATTCTATGACTTTACACCTCCATTCTATGACTTCACACACCTCCATTCTGTGACTCCACACACTTCCATTCTGACTACACACACCTCCATTTTGACTTCACACACCTCCATTCTATGACTTCACACACCTCATCCTTACTTCACAAACATCCATTCTTTGACTTCACACACTTCCATTCTGACTTCACACACCTCCATTCTTTGACTTCA
Source organism: Megascapheus bottae (assembly GCF_031878675.1). Classification (NCBI taxonomy): domain Eukaryota; kingdom Metazoa; phylum Chordata; class Mammalia; order Rodentia; family Geomyidae; genus Megascapheus; species Megascapheus bottae. Next base: position 796,353 of record NW_028327830.1, on the reverse strand, counting down.
CAAACCTCCAATCTATGACTTCACACACCTCCATTCTCTGACTTCACAGACCTTCATTCTGAGTTCACACACCTTCATTCTGTGACTTCACACACCTCCAATCTGTGACTTCACACTCCTCCATTCTGTGACTTCACACACCTCCTTTCTATGATTTCACACACCTCCATTCTATGACTTCACACACCTCCATTCTGTGACTTTACACACCTCCAAGCTATGACTTCACACACCTGCATTCTATGACTTCACCCACCTCCATTCTATGTCTTCACACACCTTGAATCTGTGTCTTCACACACCTCCATTCTATGACTTAGACTCCTTCATTCTATGACTTCCCACACCTCCATTCTATGACTTCACACAACTCCTCTGACTTTACACACTTCCATTCTGTGACTTCACACACCTCCATTCTGTGATTCACACACCTTCATTCTTACTTCACAAACATCCATTCTATGCCTTCACACACCTCCATTCTATGACTTCACACACCTCCATTCTGTGACTTCAGACACCTCTATTCTGAGTTCACACACCTCCATTCTGTGACTTCAGACACCTCCATTCTGACTTCACACACCTCCATTCTATGACTTCACAAACCTCCATTCTCTGTCTTCACACACCTCCATTCTGTGACTTCACACACCTCCATTCTGAGTTCACACACCTCCATTCTGTTACTTCACACACCTTCATTCTATGACTTCACACACCTCCATTGTGACTTCAAACACCTCCATTCTATGAGATCACACACCTCTATTGTGACTTCACACACCTCCATTCTATGACTTCACACACCTCCATTCTATGACTTCACACACCTCCAATCTATGACTTCACACACCTCAATTCTGTGACTTCACACACCTCCATTCTATGACTTCACACACCTCCATTGTGACTTCACACACCTCCATTCTATGAGATCACACACCTCCATTGTGACTTCACAAACCTCCATTATATGACTTCACACACCTTCCTTTTTGACTTCACACATCTCCATTCTATGAATTCGCACACCTCCATTCTATGACTTCGCACACCTCCATTCCATGAGTTCACACACCTCCAATCTGACTTCACACTCCTCCATTGTGTGACTTCACACACCTACATTGTACGGCTTCACACACCTCCATTCTGTGACTTCACACACCTCCATTCTGACTTCACACACCTCCATTCTATGAGTTTAAACACATGCATTCTGACTTCACATGCCTCCACTCTATAACATCACACACCTCCATTCTGACTTCACACACCTCCATTCTATGACTTCGCACACCTACATTCTGACTTCACGCTCCTCCATTCTGTGACTTCACACACCTCCATTCTATGACTTCACACACTTAAATTGTGACTTCTCACACCTCCATTATATGACTTCACACACCTCCATTGTGACTTCACACACCTCCATTCTATGAGTGCACACACCTCCATTCTATGACTTCACACACCTCCATTCTGTGGCTTCACAAACCTCCATTCTGTGACTTCACACACATCCATTCTATGACTTCACACACCTCCATTCTGTGATTTCACACACCTCCATTCTGACTTCACGCACCTCCATTCTGACTTCACACACCTCCATTCTATGACTTCACACACCTTCATTCTTCAAAAACATCCATTCTGTGACTTCACACACCTTCATTCTGAATTCACAAACCTCCATTCTATGACTTCACACACCTCCATTCCATGACTTCACACACCTCCAATCTGACTTCACACACCTCCATTCTGTGACTTCTCACACCTCCATTCTTACTTCACACATCTCTATTCTAGGACTTCACCACCTCCATTCTGTGACTTCAGACACCTCCATTCGAGACTTCACACCCCTCCATTGTGAATTCACACACCTCCATTCTATGAGTTCACACACCGCCATTCTGACTTCACACACCTCCATTCCATGACTTCACACACCTCCAATCTGACTTCACACACCTCCATTCTGTGACTTCTCACACCTCCATTCTTACTTCACACATCTCTATTCTAGGACTTCACCACCTCCATTCTGTGACTTCAGACACCTCCATTCGAGACTTCACACACCTCCAATCTGACTTCACACACCTCCATTATGTGAGTTCACACACCTACATTCTATGGCTTCACACACCTCCATTCTTTGACTTCACACACCTCCATTCTATTACTTTACACCTCCATTCTGTGACTTCACACACCTCCATTTTGTGACTCCACACACTTCCATTCTGACTACACACACCTCCGTTTTGACTTCACACACCTCCATTCTATGACTTCACACAACTTCACCTTACTTCACAAACATCCATTCTGTGACTTCACACACTTCCATTCTGACTTCACACACCTCCATTCTTTGACTTCACAAACCTCCATTCTATGACTTCACACACCTCCATTCTCTGACTTCACACACCTCCATTCTGTGACTTCGCACACCTCCATTCTGTGACTTCACACACCTTCAAGCTATGACTTCACACACCTCCCTTCTATGACTTCACACACCTCCATTCTATGTCTTCACACCCCTCGATTTTGTGACTCCACACACCTCCATTCTATGACTTCAGACTCTTTCACTCTATGACTTCCCACACCTCCATTCTATGACTTCACTCACATCCATTCTATGACTTCACACACCTCCCTTGTGACCCACACACCTCCATTCTATGAGTTCACACACCTCCATTCTATGACTTCACACACCTCCATTCTGTGACTTCACACACATCCATTCTATAACTTCACACACCTCCATTCTGTGACTTCACACACCTCCATTCTGACTTCACACACCTCCATTCTGATTTCACAAACCTACATTCTATGACTTCACACACCTTCATTCTTACTTCACAAATATCCATTCTGTGATTTCACACACCTTCATTCTGACTTCACACCCCACCATTCTGTGACTTCACCCACCTCCATTCCATAACTTCACACACCTTCAAGATGACTTCACACACCTCCATTGTGACTTCACACACCTCCATTGTATGACTTCACACACCTCCATTGTGACTTCACACACCTCCATTCTATGACTTCACACACCTCCATTCTGAATTCACACATCTCCATTCTATGAATTCGCAAACCTCCATTCTTTGACTTGGGACACCTCCATTCCATGACTTCACACACCTCCAATCTGACTTCACACTCCTCCATTCTGTGACTTCACACACCTACATTCTATGGCTTCACACACTTCCATTCTGTGACTTCACACACCTCCATTGTGACTTCACACACCTCCATTCTATGAGTTCAAACACCTGCATTCTGACTGCACACGCCTCCATTCTATAACATCACACACCTCCATTCTGACTTCACACACCTCCATGCTGTGACTTCACACACCTCCATTCTTTGACTTCACACACCTCCATTCTGTGACTTCACCCACCTCTATTCTGAGTTCACACACCTCCATTCTGTGACTTCAGACACCTCCAATCTCACTTCAGACACCTTCATTCTATGACTTCACGCACCTATATTCTATGTGTTAACACACCTCCATTCTGTGACTACACACACCTCCATTGTGAGTTCTCACACCTCCATTCTGTTACTTCACACACCTCCATTCTGACTTCACGCACCTCCATTCTATGACTTCACACACCTACATTCTGTGACTTCACACACCTCCATTCTATGACATCATTCACCTCCATTGTGACTTCACACACCACCATTCTATGAATTCACACACCTCCATTCTGACTTCCCAAACCTCCATTCTAGGACTTCACACACCTCCATTCTATGACTTCACACAACTCCATTCTATGACTTCACACACCTCCAATCTGTGACTTCACATATCTCTATTCTGACTTCACTCACCTCCATTCTATGACTTCACACACCTCCATTCTAGGACTTCACACACCTCCATTCATTGACTTCACACACCTCCAATCTATGACTTCACACACCTCGATTCTGACTTCACACACCTCCATTCTATGACTTCACACACCTCCATTCTTTGACTTCACACACCTCCATTCTATGACGTCACACCCCTCCATTGTGACTTCACACACCTCCATTCTTTGACTTCACACACCTCCATTCTGTCACATCACACACCTGCATTCTATGACTTCACACTGCTCCATTCTGTCACTTCACGCACCTCCATTCTATTACTTCACACACCTCCATTCTATGACATCACACACCTCTTTTCTGTGACTTCACACACCTCCATTGTTTGACTTCACACACCTCCATTCTATGACTTCACACACCTCCATTCTATGACTTCACACACTTCCATTCTATGACTTCACACACCTGCATTCTATGACTTCACACACCTCCATTCTATGACTTCACACACGTGCATTCTGACTTCCCAAACCTCCTTTCTATGACTTCAAACACACCATTCTGTGACTTCACTGACCTCCATTATATGACTTCACACACATCCATTCTGTGACTTCACACATCTCTATTCTGACTCCACACACCTCCTTTCTGGGACTTCACACACTTCCATTGTTTGAGTTCACAAACCTCGATTCCATGACTTCACACACCTCCATTCTATGACTTCACACACCTCCATTCTGATTTCACACACCTCCATTCTATGACTTCGCACACCTCCATTCTATGACTTCACACACCACCATTTTGTGGTCACACACAATCATTCTGTGACTTCACACACCTCCATTCTGTGACTTCACACACCTCCATTCTGTGACTTCACACACCTCCTTTCTATGACTTCACACACCTCCATTCTATGACTTCACACACCTCAATTCTGTGACTTCACACACCTCCAAGTTATGACTTCACACACCTCTATTCGATGACTTCACACACCTCCATTCTATGACTTCACACACCTCCATTCTTTGACTTCACACACCTCCATTCTATGACGTCACACCCCTCCATTGTGACTTCACACACCTCCATTCTTTGAGTTCACACACCTCCATTCTGTCACTTCACACACCTGCATTCTATGACTTCACACTGCTCCATTCTGTGACTTCACGCACCTCCATTCTATTACTTCACACACCTTCATTCTTCAAAAACATCCATTCTGTGACTTCACACACCTTCATTCTGAATTCACAAACCTCCATTCTATGACTTCACACACCTCCATTCCATGACTTCACACACCTCCAATCTGACTTCACACACCTCCATTCTGTGACTTCTCACACCTCCATTCTTACTTCACACATCTCTATTCTAGGACTTCACCACCTCCATTCTGTGACTTCAGACACCTCCATTCGAGACTTCACACCCCTCCATTGTGAATTCACACACCTCCATTCTATGAGTTCACACACCGCCATTCTGACTTCACACACCTCCATTCCATGACTTCACACACCTCCAATCTGACTTCACACACCTCCATTCTGTGACTTCTCACACCTCCATTCTTACTTCACACATCTCTATTCTAGGACTTCACCACCTCCATTCTGTGACTTCAGACACCTCCATTCGAGACTTCACACACCTCCAATCTGACTTCACACACCTCCATTATGTGAGTTCACACACCTACATTCTATGGCTTCACACACCTCCATTCTTTGACTTCACACACCTCCATTCTATTACTTTACACCTCCATTCTGTGACTTCACACACCTCCATTTTGTGACTCCACACACTTCCATTCTGACTACACACACCTCCGTTTTGACTTCACACACCTCCATTCTATGACTTCACACAACTTCACCTTACTTCACAAACATCCATTCTGTGACTTCACACACTTCCATTCTGACTTCACACACCTCCATTCTTTGACTTCACAAACCTCCATTCTATGACTTCACACACCTCCATTCTCTGACTTCACACACCTCCATTCTGTGACTTCGCACACCTCCATTCTGTGACTTCACACACCTTCAAGCTATGACTTCACACACCTCCCTTCTATGACTTCACACACCTCCATTCTATGTCTTCACACCCCTCGATTTTGTGACTCCACACACCTCCATTCTATGACTTCAGACTCTTTCACTCTATGACTTCCCACACCTCCATTCTATGACTTCACTCACATCCATTCTATGACTTCACACACCTCCCTTGTGACCCACACACCTCCATTCTATGAGTTCACACACCTCCATTCTATGACTTCACACACCTCCATTCTGTGACTTCACACACATCCATTCTATAACTTCACACACCTCCATTCTGTGACTTCACACACCTCCATTCTGACTTCACACACCTCCATTCTGATTTCACAAACCTACATTCTATGACTTCACACACCTTCATTCTTACTTCACAAATATCCATTCTGTGATTTCACACACCTTCATTCTGACTTCACACCCCACCATTCTGTGACTTCACCCACCTCCATTCCATAACTTCACACACCTTCAAGATGACTTCACACACCTCCATTGTGACTTCACACACCTCCATTGTATGACTTCACACACCTCCATTGTGACTTCACACACCTCCATTCTATGACTTCACACACCTCCATTCTGAATTCACACATCTCCATTCTATGAATTCGCAAACCTCCATTCTTTGACTTGGGACACCTCCATTCCATGACTTCACACACCTCCAATCTGACTTCACACTCCTCCATTCTGTGACTTCACACACCTACATTCTATGGCTTCACACACTTCCATTCTGTGACTTCACACACCTCCATTGTGACTTCACACACCTCCATTCTATGAGTTCAAACACCTGCATTCTGACTGCACACGCCTCCATTCTATAACATCACACACCTCCATTCTGACTTCACACACCTCCATGCTGTGACTTCACACACCTCCATTCTTTGACTTCACACACCTCCATTCTGTGACTTCACCCACCTCTATTCTGAGTTCACACACCTCCATTCTGTGACTTCAGACACCTCCAATCTCACTTCAGACACCTTCATTCTATGACTTCACGCACCTATATTCTATGTGTTAACACACCTCCATTCTGTGACTACACACACCTCCATTGTGAGTTCTCACACCTCCATTCTGTTACTTCACACACCTCCATTCTGACTTCACGCACCTCCATTCTATGACTTCACACACCTACATTCTGTGACTTCACACACCTCCATTCTATGACATCATTCACCTCCATTGTGACTTCACACACCACCATTCTATGAATTCACACACCTCCATTCTGACTTCCCAAACCTCCATTCTAGGACTTCACACACCTCCATTCTATGACTTCACACAACTCCATTCTATGACTTCACACACCTCCAATCTGTGACTTCACATATCTCTATTCTGACTTCACTCACCTCCATTCTATGACTTCACACACCTCCATTCTAGGACTTCACACACCTCCATTCATTGACTTCACACACCTCCAATCTATGACTTCACACACCTCGATTCTGACTTCACACACCTCCATTCTATGACTTCACACACCTCCATTCTTTGACTTCACACACCTCCATTCTATGACGTCACACCCCTCCATTGTGACTTCACACACCTCAATTCTTTGACTTCACACACCTCCATTCTGTCACATCACACACCTGCATTCTATGACTTCACACTGCTCCATTCTGTCACTTCACGCACCTCCATTCTATTACTTCACACACCTCCATTCTATGACATCACACACCTCTTTTCTGTGACTTCACACACCTCCATTGTTTGACTTCACACACCTCCATTCTATGACTTCACACACCTCCATTCTATGACTTCACACACTTCCATTCTATGACTTCACACACCTGCATTCTATGACTTCACACACCTCCATTCTATGACTTCACACACGTGCATTCTGACTTCCCAAACCTCCTTTCTATGACTTCAAACACACCATTCTGTGACTTCACTGACCTCCATTATATGACTTCACACACATCCATTCTGTGACTTCACACATCTCTATTCTGACTCCACACACCTCCTTTCTGGGACTACACACACTTCCATTGTTTGAGTTCACAAACCTCGATTCCATGACTTCACACACCTCCATTCTATGACTTCACACACCTCCATTCTGATTTCACACACCTCCATTCTATGACTTCGCACACCTCCATTCTATGACTTCACACACCACCATTTTGTGGTCACACACAATCATTCTGTGACTTCACACACCTCCATTCTGTGACTTCACACACCTCCATTCTGTGACTTCACACACCTCCTTTCTATGACTTCACACACCTCCATTCTATGACTTCACACACCTCAATTCTGTGACTTCACACACCTCCAAGTTATGACTTCACACACCTCTATTCGATGACTTCACACACCTCCATTCTATGACTTCACACACCTCCATTCTTTGACTTCACACACCTCCATTCTATGACGTCACACCCCTCCATTGTGACTTCACACACCTCCATTCTTTGAGTTCACACACCTCCATTCTGTCACTTCACACACCTGCATTCTATGACTTCACACTGCTCCATTCTGTGACTTCACGCACCTCCATTCTATTACTTCACACACCTCCATTCTATGACATCACACACCTCTTTTCTGTGACTTCACACACCTCCATTGTTTGACTTCACACACCTCCATTCTATGACTTCAAACACCTCCATTCTATGACTTCACACACCTGCATTCTATGACTTCACACACCATTCTATGACTTCACACACCTACATTCTGACTTCCCAAACCTCCTTTCTATGACTTGAAACACTCCATTCTGTGACTTCACTGACCTCCATTCTATGACTTCACACACCTCCATTCTGTGTTTTCACACATCTCTATTCTGACTCCACACACCTCCATTGTATGTCTTCACACAACTCCATTCCATGACTTCACACACCTCCTTTCTGTGAGTTCACACACTTCCATTGTTTGACTTCACATACCTCGATTCCATGACTTCACACACCTCCATTCTATGACTTCACACACCTCCATTCTATGACTTCACACACCACCATTCAGTGGTCACACACCTTCATTCTGTGACTTCACACACCTCCATTCTGTGACTTCACATACCTCTATTCTGAGTTCACAACCTCCATTCTGTGACTTCAGACAGCTCCATTCTGACTTCAAACAACTCCATTCTATGACTTCACATACCTCCATTCTATGTCTTCACACAGCTCCATTCTGTGACTTCACACACCTGCATTCTGAGTTCACACACCTCCATTCTGTTACTTCACACACCTCAATTCTGATTTCACGCACCTCCATTCTATGTCTTCTCACACCTCCATTCTGTGACTTCAAACACCTCCATTCTATGACTTCATTCCCCTCCATTGTGACTTCACACACCTCCATTCTATGAGTTCACACACCCCCATTCTGACTTCACACACCTGCATTCTAGGACTTCACACACCTCCATTCTATGACTTCACACACCTCCAATCTATGACTTCACACACCTCGATTCTGAGTTCACACATCTCCATTCTGTGACTTCACACACCTCCATTCTGACTTCACACACCTCCATTTTATGACTTCACACACCTCGATTCTTTGACTTCACACACCTCCATTCTATGACGTCACATCCCTCCATTGTGACTTCACACTCCTTCATTCTATGAGTTCACACACCTCCATTGCGACTTCACACACCTCCATTCTGTGACTTCACACACCTTCCTTCTGACTTCAAATACTTCCATTCTAAGACTTCGCACACCACCATTCTGACCTAACACTCTTCCATTCTGTGACTTCACACACCTTCATTCCACGACTTCTCACACCTCCATTGTGATTTCACACACCTCCATTCTAGTGCTTCACACACCTCCATTCTATGACATCACACACCTCCTGTCTGTGACTTCACACACCTCCATTGCTTGACTTCACACACCGCCATTCTATGACTTCACACACCTCCATTCTATGACTTCACACACTTCCATTCTATGACTTCACACACCTGCATTCTAGGACTTCACACACCTCCATTCCATGACTTCACACACCTGCATTCTGACTTCACAAACCTCCTTTCTATGACTTCAAACACCTCCATTCTGTGACTTCACTGACCTCCATTCTATGACTCCACACACATCCATTCTGTGACTTCACATATCTCTATTCTGACTTCACTCACCTCCATTCTATGACTTCACACACCTCCATTCTATGAATTCACACATCTCCATTCTATGACTTCACACACCTGCATTCTCACTTCACACACCTCCATTCTATGACTTCACACACCTGCATTCTGACTTCACAAACCTCTTTCTATGACTTCAAACACCTCCATTCTGTGACTTCACTGACCTCCATTCTATGACTTCACACACCTCCATTCTGTGACTTCACATATCTCTATTCTGACTTCACTCACCTCCATTCTATGACTTCACACACCTCCATTCTAGGACTTCACACACCTCCATTCTATGACGTCACACACCTCCCATCTATGACTTCACACCTCGATTCTGAGTTCACACATCTCCATTCTGTGACTTCACACACCTCCATTCTGACTTCACACACCTCCATTCTATGACGTCACACCCCTCCATTGTGACTTCACACACCTTCATTCTATGAGTTCACACACCTCCATTGCGACTTCACACACCTCCATTCTGTGACTTCACACACCTTCCTTCTGACTTCAAATACTTCCAATCTGAGACTTCGCACACCACCATTCTAACCTCACACTCTTCCATTCTGTGACTTCACACACCTTCATTCTATGACTTCTCACACCTCCATTGTGATTTCACACACCTCCATTCTATGAGTTCGCACACCTCTATTCTATGACTTCACACACCTCGATTCTGTGACTTCACACACCTCCATTCTATGACTGCACACACCTCCATTGTGACTTCACACACCTGCATTCTATGAGTTGACACACCTCAATTCTATGACTTCACACACCTCCATTCTATGAGTTCACACACCTCAATTCTATGACTTCACACACCTCCATTCTGTCACTTCAAACACCTGCACTCTATGACTTCACACTGCTCCATTCTGTGACTTCACACACCTCCATTCTAGTGCTTCACACACATCCATTCTATGACATCACACACCTCCTGTCTGTGACATCACACACCTCCATTGTTTGACTTCACACACCGCCATTCTATGACTTCACACACCTCCATTCTATGACTTCACACACTTCCATTCTATGACTTCACACACCTGCATTCTAGGACTTCACACACCTCCATTCTATGACTTCACACACCTGCATTCTGACTTCACCAACCTCCTTTCTATGACTTCAAACACCTCCATTCTGTGACTTCACTGACCTCCATTCTATGACTTCACACACATCCATTCTGTGACTTCACATATCTCTATTCTGACTTCACTCACCTCCATTCTATGACTTCACACACCTCCATTCTATGAATTCACACACCTCCATTCTATGACTTCACACACCTGCATTCTCACTTCACACACCTCCATTCTATGACTTCACACACCTGCATTCTGACTTCACAAACCTCCTTTCTATGACTTCAAACACCTCCATTCTGTGACTTTACTGACCTCTATTCTATGACTTCACACACCTCCATTCTGTGACTTCATATATCTCTATTCTGACTTCACTCACCTCCATTCTATGACTTCACACACCTCCATTCTAGGACTTCACACACCTCCATTCTATGACTTCACACACCTCCAATCTATGACTTCACACACCTCGATTCTGAGTTCACACATCTCCATTCTGTGACTTCACACACCTCCATTCTGACTTCACACACCTCCATTCTATGACTTCACACACCTGCATTCACACTTCACACACCTTCATTCTATGAGTTCACACACCTCCATTGCGACTTCACACATCTTCATTCTATGAGTTCACACACCTCCATTGCGACTTCACACACCTCCATTCTGTGACTTCACACACCTTCCTTCTGACTTCAAATACTTCCATTCTAAGACTTCGCACACCACCATTCTGACCTGGCACTCTTCCATTCTGTGATTTCACAACATTCATTCTATGACTTCTCGCACCTCCATTGTGATTTAACACACCTCCATTCTATGAGTTAACACACCTCTATTCTATGACTTCACACACCACGATTCTGTGACTTCACACACCTCCATTCTATGACTGCACACACCTCCATTGTGACTTCACACACCTCCATTCTATGAGTTGACACACCTCCATTCTATGACTTCACACACCTCCATTCTATGAGTTCACACACCTCAATTCTATGACTTCACACACCTCGATTCTGTGACTTCACACACCTCCATTCTACGACTGCACACACCTCCATTGTGACTTCACACACCTCCATTCTAGTGCTTCACACACCTCCATTCTATGACATCACACACCTCCTTTCTGTGACTTCACACACCTCCATTTTTTGACTTCACACACCTCCATTCTATGACTTCACACACCTCCATTCTATGACTTCACACACTTCCATTCTATGACTTCACACACCTGCATTCTATGACTTCACACACCTCCATTCTATGACTTCACACACCTGCATTCTGACTTCACAAACTTCCTTTATATGACTTAAAACACCTCCATTCTGTGACTTCATGACCTCTATTCTATGACTTCACACACCTCCATTCTGTGACTTCACATATCTCTATTCTGACTTCACGCACCTCCATTCTATGACTTCGCACACCTCCATTCTATGAATTCACACACCTCCATTCTATGACTTCACACACCTCCAATCTATGACTTCACACACCTGCATTCTCATTTCACAAACCTCCTTTCTATGACTTCAAACACCTCCATTCTGTGACTTCACTGACCTCCATTCTATGACTTCACACACCTCCATTCTGTGACTTCACATATCTCTATTCTGACTTGACTCACCTCCATTCTATGACTTCACAAACCTCCATTCTAGGACTTCACACACCTCCATTCTATGACTTCACACACCTCCAATCTATGACTTCACACACCTCGATTCTGAGTTCACACATCTCCATTCTGTGACTTCACACACCTCCATTCTGACTTCACACACCTCCATTCTATGACTTCACACACCTCTATTCTTTGACTTCACACACCTCCATTCTATGATGTCACACCCCTCCATTGTGACTTCACACATCTTCATTCTATGAGTTCACACAACTCCATTGCGACTTCACACACCTCCATTCTGTGAATTCACACACCTTCCTTCTGACTTCAAATACTTCCATTCTAAGACTTCGCACACCACCATTCTGACCTCACACTCTTCCATTCTGTGACTTCACACACCTTCATTCTATGACTTCTCACACCTCCATTGTGATTTCACACACCTCCATTCTATGAGTTCACACACCTCTATTCTATGACTTCACACACCTCGATTCTGTGACTTCACACACCTCCATTCTACGACTGCACACACCTCCATTGTGACTTCACACACCTCCATTCTATGAGTTGACACACCTCCATTCTATGACTTCACACACCTCCATTCTATGAGTTCACACACCTCAATTCTATGACTTCACACACCTCCATTCTGTCACTTCACACACCTGCACTCTATGACTTCACACTGCTCCATTCTGTGAAATCACACACCTCCATTCTAGTGCTTCACACACCTCCATTCTATGACATCACACACCTCCTTTCTGTGACTTCACACACCTCCATTCTATGAATTCACACACCTCCATTCTATGACTTCAAACACCTGCATTCTCACTTCACACACCTCCATTCTATAACTTCACACACCTGCATTCTGACTTCACAAACCTCCTTTCTATGACTTCAAACACCTCCATTCTGTGACTTCACTGACCGCTATTCTATGACTTCACACACCTCCATTCTGTGACTTCACATATCTCTATTCTGACTTCACTCACCTCCATTCTATGACTTCACACACCTCCATTCTAGGACTTCACACACCTCCATTCTATGACTTCAAACACCTGCATTCTCACTTCACACACCTCCATTCTATAACTTCACACACCTGCATTCTGACTTCACAAACCTCCTTTCTATGACTTCAAACACCTCCATTCTGTGACTTCACTGACCGCTATTCTATGACTTCACACACCTCCAATCTATGACTTCACACACCTCGATTCTGAGTTCACATATCTCCATTCTGTGACTTCACACACCTCCATTCTGACTTCACACACCTCCATTCTATGACTTCACACACCTGCATTCTCACTTCACACACCTTCATTCTATGAGTTCACACACCTCCATTGCGACTTCACACATCTTCATTCTATGAGTTCACACACCTCCATTGCGACTTCACTCACCTCCATTCTATGACTTCACACACCTCAATTCTACGACTTCACACACCTCCATTCTATGACTTCACACACCTCCAATCTATGACTTCACACACCTCGATTCTGAGTTCACATATCTCCATTCTATGACTTCACACACCTCCATTCTGGCTTCACACACATCCATTCTATGACTTCACACACCTGCATTCTCACTTCACACACCTTCATTCTATGAGTTCACACACCTCCATTGCGACTTCACACACCTCCATTCTGTGACTTCACACACCTTCCTTCTGACTTCAAATACTTCTATTCTAAGACTTCGCACACCACCATTCTGACCTCACACTCTTCCATTCTGTGACTTCACACACCTTCATTCTATGACTTCTCACACCTCCATTGTGATTTCCCACACCTCCATTCTATGAGTTCACACACCTCTATTCTATCACTTCACACACCTCGATTCTGTGACTTCACACACCTCCATTCTATGAGTGCACACACCTCCATTGTGACTTCACACACCTCCATTCTATGAGATGACACACCTCCATTCTATGACTTCACACACCTCCATTCTATGAGTTCACACACCTCAATTCTATGACTTCACACACCTCCATTCTGTCACTTCACACACCTGCACTCTATGACTTCACACTGCTCCATTCTGTGACTTCACACACCTCCATTCTAGTGCTTCACACACCTCCATTCTATGACATCACACACCTCCTTTCTGTGACTTCACACACCTCCATTGTTTGACTTCACACACCGCCATTCTATGACTTCACACACCTCCATTCTATGACTTCACACACTTCCATTCTATGACTTCACACACCTGCATTCTAGGACTTCACACACCTCCATTCTATGACTTCACACACCTGCATTCTGACTTCACAAACCTCCTTTCTATGACTTCAAACACCTCCATTCTGTGACTTCACTGACCTCCATTCCATGACTTCACACACATCCATTCTGTGACTTCACAAATCTCTATTCTGACTTCACTCACCTCCATTCTATGACTTCACACACCTCCATTCTATGAATTCACACACCTCCATTCTATGACTGCACACACCTGCATTCTCACTTCACACACCTCCATTCTATGACTTAACACACCTGCATTCTGACTTCACAAACCTCCTTTCTATGACTTCAAACACCTCCATTCTGTGACTTCACTGACCTCTATTCTATGACTTCACACACCTCCATTCTGTGACTTCACATATCTCTATTCTGACTTCACTCACCTCCATTCTATGACTTCACACACCTCCATTCTAGGACTTCACACACCTCCATTCTATGACTTCACACACCTCCAATCTATGACTTCACACTCCTCGATTCTGAGTTCACACATCTCCATTCTGTGACTTCACACACCTCCAATCTGACTTCACACACCTCCATTCTATGACTTCACACACCTGCATTCTCACTTCACACACCTTCATTCTATGAGTTCACACACCTCCATTGCGACTTCACACATCTTCATTCTATGAGTTCACACACCTCCATTGCGACTTCACACACCTCCATTCTGTGACTTCACACACCTTCCTTCTGACTTCAAATACTTCCATTCTAAGACTTCGCACACCACCATTCTGACCTGGCACTCTTCCATTCTGTGACTTCACACACATTCATTCTATGACTTCTCACACCTCCATTGTGATTTCACACACCTCCCATTTTTGACTTCACACACCTCCATTCTATGACTTCACACACCTCCATTCTGTGACTTCACATATCTCTATTCTGACTTGACTCACCTCCATTCTATGACTTCACACACCTCCATTCTAGGACTTCACACACCTCCATTCTATGACTTCACACACCTCCATTCTGTGACTTCACATATCTCTATTCTGACTTGACTCACCTCCATTCTATGACTTCACACACCTCCATTCTAGGACTTCACACACCTCCATTCTATGACTTCACACACCTCCAATCTATGACTGCACACACCTCGATTCTGAGTTCACACATCTCCATTCTGTGACTTCACATACCTCCATTCTGACTTCACACACCTCCATTCTATGACTTCACACACGTGCCTTCTCACTTCACACACCTTCATTCTATGAGTTCACACACCTCCATTGCGACTTCACACATCTTCATTCTATGAGTTCACACACCTCCATTGCGACTTCACACACCTCCATTCTGTGACTTCACACACCTTCCTTCTGACTTCAAAAACTTCCATTCTAAGACTTCACACACCACCATTCTGACCTCACACTCTTCCATTCTGTGACTTCACACACATTCATTCTATGACTTCTCACACCTCCATTGTGATTTCACACACCTCCAATTTTTGACTTCACACACCTCCATTCTATGACTTCACACACCTCCATTCTAGGACTTCACACACCTCCCTTCTATGAATTAGCACACCTCCAATCTATGACTTCACACACCTCGATTCTGAGTTCACACATCTCCATTCTGTGACTTCACACACCTCCATTCTGACTTCACACACCTCCATTCTATGACTTCACACACCTCCATTCTTTGACTTCACACACCTCCATTCTATGACGTCACACCCCTCCATTGTGACTTCACACATCTTCATTCTATGAGTTCACACACCTCCATTGCGACTGCACACACCTCCATTCTGTGACTTCACACACCTTCCTTCTGACTTCAAATACTTCCATTCTAAGACTTCGCACACCACCATTCTGACCTCACACTCTTCCATTCTGTGACTTCACACACCTTCATTCTATGACTTCTCACACCTCCATTGTGATTTCACACACCTCCATTCTATGAGTTCACACACCTCTATTCTATGACTTCACACACCTCGATTCTGTGACTTCACACACCTGCATTCTATGACTGCACACACCTCCATTGTGACTTCACACACCTCCATTCTATGAGTTGACACACCTCCATTCTATGACTTCACACACCTCCATTCTATGAGTTGACACACCTCAAATCTATGACTTCACACACCTCCATTCTGTCACTTCACACACCTGCATTCTATGACTTCACACTGCTCCATTCTGTGACTTCACACACCTCCATTCTCGTGCTTCACACACCTCCATTCTATGACTTCATACACCTCCATTATTTGACTTCACACACCGCCATTCTATGACTTCACACACCTCCATTCTATGACTTCACACAATTCCATTCTATGACTTCACACACCTGCATTCTATGACTTCACACACCTCCATTCTATGACTTCACACACCTGCATTCTGACTTCACAAACCTCCTTTCTATGACTTCAAACACCTCCATTCTGTGACTTCACTGACCTCCATTCTATGACTTCACACACCTCCATTCTGTGACTTCACATATCTCTATTCTGACTTCACTCACCTCCATTCTATGACTTCACACACCTCCATTCTATGACTTCACACACCTCCTTTCTGTGACTTCCCACACTTCCATTGTTTGACTTCACAAACCTTGATTCCATGACTTCACACACCTCCATTCTATGACTTCACACACCTCAATTCTTTGATTTCACACACCTCCATTTTGACTCCACCCACCTCTATTCTGTGACTTCCCAGACCTCCATTCTGTGACTTCACACACCACCATTTTGACTTCACACACCTCCATTCTGTGACTTCACACACCTCCATTCTGTGACATCACACACCTCCATTTTGACTTCACACACCTCCATTCTGTGACTTCACCCACCTCAATTGTATGACTTCACATACCTCCATTCTGTGACTTCACAAACCTCCATTCTATGACTTGTCACACCTCCATTCTATGACTTCACACACCTCCATTCTATGAATTCACACACCTCCATTCTATGACTTCACACACCTGCATTCTCACTTCACACACCTCCATTCTATGACTTCACACACCTGCATTCTGACTTCACAAACCTCCTCTCTATGACTTCAAACACCTCCATTCTGTGACTTCACTGACCTCCATTCTATGACTTCATACACCTCCATTCTGTGACTTCACATATCTCTATTCTGACTTCACTCACCTCCATTCTATGACTTCACACACCTCCATTCTATGACTTCACACACCTCCAATCTGCTACTTCACACACCTCGATTCTGAGTTCACACATCTCCATTCTGTGACTTCACACACCTCCATTCTGACTTCACACACCTCCATTCTATGACTTCACACACCTCCATTCTTTGACTTCACACACCTCCATTCTATGACGTCACACCCCTCCATTGTGACTTCACACACCTTCATTCTATGAGTTCACACACCTCCATTGCGACTTCACACACCTCCATTCTGTGACTTCACACACCTTCCTTCTGACTTCAAATACTTCCATTCTAAGACTTCGCACACCACCATTCTGACCTAACACTCTTCCATTCTGTGACTTCACACACCTTCATTCTATGACTTCTCACACCTCCATTGTGATTTCACACACCTCCATTCTATGAGTTCACACACCTCTATTCTATGACTTCACACACCTCGATTCTGTGACTTCACACACCTCCATTCTATGACTGCACACACCTCCATTGTGACTTCACACACCTCCATTCTGTGAGTTGACACACCTCCATTCTCTGACTTCACACACCTCCATTCTATGAATTCACACACCTCAATTCTATGACTTCACACACCTCCATTCTGTCACTTCACACACCTTCATTCTATGACTTCACACTGCTCCATTCTGTGACTTCACACACCTCCATTCTAGTGCTTCACACACCTCCATTCTATGACATCACACACCTCCTTTCTGTGACTTCACACACCTCTATTGTTTGACTTCACACACCTCCATGCTATGACTTCATACACCTCCATTCTATGACTTCACACACTTCCATTCTATGACTACACACACCTGCATTCTATGACTTCACACACCTCCATTCTATGACTTCACACACCTGCATTCTGACTTCACAAACCTCCTTTCTATGACTTCAAACACCTCCATTCTGTGACTTCACTGACCTCCATTCTATGACTTCACACACCTCCATTCTGTGACTTCACATATCTCTATTCTGACTTCACTCACCTCCATTCTATGACTTCACACACCTCCATTCTATGACTTCACACACCTCCATTCTGTGACTTCACACACTTCCATTGTTTGACTTCACAAACCTCGATTCCATGACTTCACACACCTCCATTCTATGACTTCACACATCTGAATTCTTTGATTTCACACACCTCCATTTTGACTTCACACACCTCTATTCTGTGACTTCCCAGACCTCCATTCTGTGACTTCACACACCACCATTTTGACTTCACACACCTCCATTCTGTGACTTCACACACCTTCATTCTGTGACTTCACACACCTCCATTTTGACTTCACACACCTCCATTCTGTGACTTCACCCACCTCCGTTGTGTGACTTCACATACCTCCATTCTGTGACTTCACAAACCTCCATTCTAGGACTTGTCACACCTCCATTCCATGACTTCACACACCTCCATTGTATGACTTCCCTCACCTCCATTCTATGAGTTCACACACCTCCATTCTGACTTCACACACCTCCATTCTCTGACTTCACACACATCCATTCTCTGACTTCAAACACCTCCATTCTATGACTTCATACACCTCCTTTCTGTGACTTCACACACCTCCATTGTTTGACTTCACACACCTCTATTCTTTGACTTCACACACCTCCATTCCATGACTTCACACACTTCCAATCTATGATTTCACACACCTCCATTCTTTGAGTTCACACACCTACATTTTGCCTTCACACACCTCCATTCTATGACTTCACACACTTCCATTCAATGACTTCACACACCTCCATTCAATTACTTCACACACCTCCATTCTATGACTTCACACACCTCCATTCTGAGGTGGTAGAATTCTTGCCTAGCATGCGTGAAGACCTGGGTTCGATTCCTCAGTACCACATACATTGAAAAGTTGGAAATGGTGCTGTGGCACAAATCGTAGAGTACTAGCCTTGAGGAAATCCCAGGAACACTGCTTAGGCCCTGAGTTCAAGCCCCAATACTAGCAAAGAAAAAAAAGAAAATGTAAGTAAGAGACCAGGAGTTTGGCCTAGTTTTAGAGTGCTTATCCAGCATGCACAATTACCAGGATCAATTTCTAAATTCTACATGCATAGAAAATACAGCAGTGGTGCTGTGGCTCAAGTGGTGGTGCTCTAGCTTGAGAAAGCCCAAAGACCATGCCCAGACCCAAGTTCATGCCCCAGGACTTGCAAGAAAAGAAAAGACCTCAGGCATGATGGCTCATGCCTGTAATCCAAACTACTCAGGATACTGAGATCTGAGGATTGTGGTTCAAATCAAGCTCAGGCACTAAAGACCATGAGACTCTTATCTTCAATTAACCATTAGAAAATAGGAAGTGGGGCTGTGGCTAAATGTTAGGGTGGTAGCCTTGAGCTGAAGAGCTCAGGGACAGGGCCCAAGCCCAAGTTCATGCCCCATAACCCAAAAATACACACACACACACACACACACACACACACACACACAGACACTCACGCACACACACTCACACACGTAAGATGTAGTCTGAGCAAGAAATGGCAAGATGGAAAAATTCCTACATAACTTTTGATGGTAACACTGGATGCTGATACTCATTTATTCAATAAAATATGTTGAATTGAGAGTTTAATTGAATCTCTCAACTAATTGTTGCTTATTATAAAAAAACAACAATAACAGCAACAACATAGAGCCACCAAATAGACATTACCTCAAATGAAATCATGGAAAAAATAAATCTCCACAAAATGCCTATAATTAGGCAAGAGGATCTATCCTCAAATTGGATAAAGAAGATAGCAAGGCAAATTTAGCTGAAACAGACAGATCAATTCATATGCACACACGTTATAAGCAATCAAGAGAAAATAATTTTTAACACATATACACCTAATTTTCATAGAATAAACTTGTTAAAATCATTAATAAACTTACAACCTTTTAGAAGAAGGGCCATGAGTTTGGCCAATGATAAAGTACTTGCCTAGCAAGACCAGTGTTCGGTTCCTCAATACCACATACATAGAAAAAAGCCAGAAGTGGTGCTGTGGCTCAAGTCGTAGAGCTCTAGCCTTGAGAAAGCCCAACGACAGTGCTCAGGCCCTGAGTTCAAGGCCCAGGATTGGCAAAAAAAATTTGAGGAGCTTTTTAAATAATTTACTTTATTTTTTATTGTTATTGTAGAAGTGATGTACAGAAGGATTACAATTTCATGACTCAGGTATCTTGACTATGGTATCTTGTGTTCCCTCACTCTCTCCCAGTTCCTCCCTCCATTCCCACAAGTTGTATAGTTCACTTTCATCAGTGTCCAGTGACCTCTACTGTTGAACTTTTTACCTATTTTACCTCCAGTTCTGTGCCCTTCCCACACCCTCCCAAAGATATGTAAAAAATATGAAAAACAATATAGAGATCTCTTATTTACATATCTTGGAGTTCATTTTGATATGTACATATATATACAATTTTATGTAACTACCAAGAGTCACCTTGGCCTTGCAATTTCATGTTTATATCTTGAGTATCCTCTTTTTGTCTCACTGTGTGAGTATCTAAAATCCTATATAGTTTATCATATTCCAGTGTATTTTAGATCTAAAGGAACACGTCTTTGTCTTACATTGGCTTGCCTCATTTAAAATTATTTATTCTAGTTCTATCCATTTCCCTGCAAATGAAAGTTTAATTTTTCTAATGGCTGTGTAAAATTCCTTTGTGTATAAGTACCACATTTTTTGGATCCACTCATCTATTGTGGGCCATCTGGGCTGTTTCCATTATCTTGGCTATAAGGAATTGTGCAGCAGTGAACACGGATATGCAGGTGTGTTTACCAGATTCTGACTCAGGATGTTCAGGGTAGATACCCAGAAGTGGTATGACTAGGGTATAAGAAAAAATCTATGCTTAGTTATTTGTTATTTTGACTTTTGTTGCATTTTTTCCCAGTCCTGACACATGAACTCTGGACCTGAGCACTGCCCATGAACTCCTTTTTGCTCAAGGTTAGGATTCTACCACAAATAGACAAGCATTATCAAAACGCTGCATGTCCTTTTATTAAGAGACAAGGTTGAAGATAAAGAATGATGTTTGCAATATGTACAAAATATAATACTATTTGAGAAGCACTTAGTGAATTCCAGTGGGAATGCCATTACTGACAAACTAAAGAGAACAAGGTAAGTTATAAAAGCCTCTAACATAAAATCTAATACCATATCTAA
Source organism: Megascapheus bottae (assembly GCF_031878675.1). Taxonomy (NCBI): domain Eukaryota; kingdom Metazoa; phylum Chordata; class Mammalia; order Rodentia; family Geomyidae; genus Megascapheus; species Megascapheus bottae. The sequence continues at coordinate 773,597 of NW_028327830.1, read as the reverse complement.
CAGAACAGCAGTAAACATAGATACACTAAAACACAGTGTATTTTGAAATATCTGTATTCTATCTCAGAATATGCTGAAAAATATGAGAAGTAATATACTCACTACCTGACAAATGTAACTGTAACCCCTCTATACATTACCCTGAAAATAAAACACAAAAAAGAAAAGAAAATGGAAATGGAAAGGGAAATAAGCTAATATTAAAAGGATATGGTATTTTTTGTTTGGCCTATGCTTTGGAAAAATTCATGGACAGGTTCAAGTTATAGGATCATACATACTGGAGAGGTAAATTAAAAACATTGTTCTGACATCTTTTTATAAATCCCCTGCTTGCCCATGTTTGAAGTTGAAATGTACTTTTCCTATAGTTCAAAAAAAGAATATGCTATAAAATATGAACTGAAGGTTCAAAAAGACCTAAAAGTGTAGACTTAGCTAAGCAAATATAACATGCTGACGTGATTCCCAAGAAGGTAGGAAATAGCCCTAAAAAAATGGAGACAACCTCTTGACAGTCACTCATCATTCAAATGCACATAAAAGAGACTGATTTTATATACATATAAATAATATAAAATATAGAAATATATAGTATACAGTATATAATACATAATTAAAATATAATAAGTAAATATAACCTATGAAGTATAATAAATAAATAATAAATTACACAATACAATATCCTATACTAATATGAATAAATTCATATCATATATTCACATATCATATACTATCACGCATGTATACATACTTTATACATATGAATACACATTTATATATACATTTTATATATATAAATATAGCTTGTGTGTTTTATATGTATTTATAAATATTTTGTATTTGTGTATATTACAACATATAATGTATTTTATATATTTATAATAAATGTATTTATACTTTCACATTTTATATATTTATATTTTAAATATAGTTATATATTTAGGTATAATCATATATTTTAATACATATACGCATATATATGGGTTAACTGGTACTGGGGCTTGAACTCAAGGGCTGAGTTCATTAGTATATTGACTCAAGTCTACCACTCTAACACTTGAACCACAGTTCCACTTCAAATGATGTGTTTTGTTTTGTTTTTTGGAGTCATTGGAGGTTAAAAATCTCACAGGGGCAGCTTCAAGTCTCAGCCTCCTAATTAGATAAGATTACATGTATGAACCACAGGGTCTCAACTGGACACTTCTTTTTTCTTTAGTCAGTCATGGGGCTTGAACTCAATGTCTGGGCTCTGTCTGTCCCTGAGTTCTTTCACTCAAGGCTAGTGCTCTACACCTTGAGCCACAGTGCAACTTCTGGTTTTCTGGTAATTAACTGAAGACAAGAGTATCACAGACTTTCATGCCCAGGCTGGCTTTGAACTATAGTCCTCAGATCTCAGCCTCTTGAGTAGCTAGGATAGCAGGGGTGAGCCACCAGCATCCAGTTGGACTTGAAATCAGGGCCTGGGCACTGTCCCTGAGCTTTCTCTACACTAGAACACTACTATTCTGAGCCACAGCACCACCTCCAGCCTTTTCTATGTATATGATATGGGGAATTGAACCCAGGGCTTCATGCACACCAGACAACCACTCTACCAGCAGGGCACTAGTCTTTATCTCTGTTGTGGCTATGTTTCTGCATGGGAGCAAACAAAACAAATACTTAATTGTAAATATTTTTCTTTAGTTATAATCCCCAAACTGACATTGAAGAACACATAGTAGTGTCTCAAGAATATTTATAACCCTCAGTAATGGGTGCCCTGTTTGTATTCAGTTTTCCAAGTGTGTTAGATAAATGGACAATAAGTAACACAGAACTGCTGAAGCTAAATTATTCAAAGAATGCCTATCCTTGTTATTACTTACTGCAGAGATTTCAAGTGTTTACAACTGACAAATGGATGGAGACAGGGCTCAGTGAACTAGATAGACACACTAAATCCTGCGTTCAATTTGATGATTCTTAATAGAGACAAGGCACATTTTACATTTCCTGTGTCATTTTGCACTGATTACAAAAAAATGGGAGTACATATTAAAACACACACACACACACACACACACACACACGCACACACGCACACACACGCACGCACTGGGTGCTGGTAGCTAAGTCCTACAATCCTAGCTACTCAGGAGGCTGAGATCTGAGGATCTCGGTTCAAAGCTAACCCAGGCAGGAAAGACTGTGAGTCTCTTATCTCCAATGAACCACCAGAAAACAGAAGCAGTGCTGTGGCTCAAAATGGTAGAGCATTAGTCTTGAGGGAAAGAGCTCAGAGAGAGCACCCAGACCCTGAGTTTAAGCCCCATGACTGACACAATACATACACACCCACGCAGACACACAGAAATTTTACCTTCAAAAAAATTCAGATGTTACCTATATTCATGGTATATATGTGGCTCAAAGTAGTACATATCACCTAAATATAGTATATATGTGTGTATATATAGAGATATATATGTATATATATAGGTATGTATATTATATATTGGATATTATACAGTATCTATTATTATATATTGTTATATACATTGCATATTCTTATATATGAATCATTTCAAGATATTCTCATTCAATATATTCTTGAGTTTCTGAGGATCAAAATGCTATATTTCAAGTATAACCTGGGCCTTCTAATGATCCAAGACATGCATTTCTAATATTTCAAATTAAAGCTATGTTATCTGTATCTACTCTAGTGATTTGACGATCGTTGGCTTCTGTTCCGAGGAGACAGTACAGAAGGGGGGTGTGGCTCTTTTGGTCCCTCAGATTCAGATGGGTTCTGTATTCTAGGAGAATACTCAGAAAGTTCAGACTCCATGTTTTCATACTCTGTTGAGAATGGAACAGGAAACAAATCATCATATCAATCATTCAAGAAAACTTAGGGCTGGGAATGCAGCTTAGTGGTAGAGTGCTTGCCTAGAATGCATGATGCCCTGGGTTTAATTCCTCAGTGCCACAGAAACAGAAAAATCCAGAAGTGGCGCTGTGATTCAAGTGATAGAGAACTAACCTTGAGCAAAAAGAAGCTCAGGGACAGGGCCCAGTCCCTGAGATCAAACCCAGGACTGGCAAAAAGAAAGATCAAAAGGAAAAGAAAGAAAGAAAGAAAAGTTTAAAATGCACCAGACACCAGCAAATTCTGTGGCTGAGTAGTTTGTCATTAGGGATCTTCTCTTACCCTAAAAGTTCTTCCAAGACAGCCCTGATAATTCTAGAGTATGTGGAAAACGTTGCGGACACACCAACCTGAATGACAAGTCCCTGGGGTGAACTAAAAAACAGTCTGCAGGGCCAGATGTGGACTTAAAGTGTGTAATATACTGAAACGTCTGCCATGTATCAATTGTCAGATACAAGTTGGCCTCGTGGTCATTGAACCAAGCTGACCCCAGGTCCTGGATTCATACACACTGCTAACCTTACAGGCCTGCACAGGAGCTGGCTAATCTAGGGAACTGGAAGATCTAGTTCTAGGTGGCCCAAGGTTATCATCAAAAAAAGTACAGAGCGGAACAGAAGGAGTAGGAGAAAGTCATTCTTTTTCTGCTTTTTAATGCAAGAATATAGCCTCCTGTCCCCTTGATTGGAAATGTTTCTTGACCACATTAGAGTCTGAGGTTGATAACATTATTTCAACATTTTTCCTCATGATTGACTTTTTTTTGCCAGTCCTGGGGCTTGAACTCAAGGCCTGGGCACTGTCCCTGAGCCTCTGCGCTCAAGGATAGCGCTCTATCACTTGGGCCACAGAACCACTTCCCATTTCAGCTGAGTCCAATGACTGGAAATAAAGAGTCTCAGGGGGACTTTCCTGCCCCGGGGTGGGCTTCGAACTATGATCCTCAGATCTCAGCCTCCTGAGTAGCTAGAATGTCACCGGATTTGATTTTTTAATTTTTACCAGTCCTGGGCTTGAGCTCAGGGCCTGAGCACTGTCCTTGGACTTTCTCAAGGCTAGTGCTCTAACACTTGAGCCGCAGCACAACTTCCGGATGTTTTTTTTTAATGTATGTGGTACCAAGGAATTGAACCCGGGTCTTCTTACATGCTGTGCAAGCACTTTAACCACTAGGCCAAACTCCCGGCCCTGTCACCGGATTTGAAAGTGACTCCATTGCTGGATTACTAAATTGTGTGTGTGTGTGTGTGTGTGTGTGTGTGTGTGTGTGTGTGTGTGTGTGTGTGTAGCATAGATTTGTAGATTTGTCATTGAAGAGCACGAAAATGATCTGAACCCTAAACCAAGTCTGCCCTGCTGCTAAAGTCTGCCTGGGCCTGAGGCATCCCCGAGGTGTGCAGGTCTAGGAGCCTTGGTTGGGAAGAAAGCTTAGTGGCTTGGGGGGGTCTCAGCCTCCCCTCTCCTATTTCCCCCAGCCAGCCCTCTCTTTCCCTCCCTCCCTCTCCTGGGCCAGCTGGAGAAAGGGGGCGCTGCCCACCAGGACCCTATTTCCCTGACCTCCATCCTTGCCTGGTCTCATAGCCTCCTCCTGAGCCCCGTGTTCTCCAAAAGGTAGTCCGGCTTCAAGGGCTGCTCCAGGCGGCCAGGTGGAACCAATTGCCCGAACAGGGCTTGCACAGCTCCCTGCGCTTTGTTCCATGCACGCCCTGGAGCGGGGGTGGGGGGGCAGGAGGGGTGAAAGGAATAGTCCAGGAACTTCTGCACCAGAGAAGAGGGAGAAGCCAGCAGACACCACGCATGCTCAGCAAGCCCAATCCTTCCACATTTGGCAGACAACCTTGGTAAACACAGGGCTGGGCCTCACCTGATTGAAGAGAGCACACTCTGTGGGTTAGTACGCACACTTGACAATTTCAGGAGGCCTAACACCAACAGCCTAGCTGAGCTGTCCAATACAAGGCTGCCAGAGCTACTATGCACCTAAGTGACGTTGTCCTAAAGGACTTGGCTTGGAAGCAGATGGTCCTGGACTAGGCATATTCACCACAACCCCCTCCCAAGAGCGGCAACAGCCTAGCGCAGCACTAAACTCAAAGTCCAGAGGGAAATCACATTATATACCGTGAAGATCTGCTTTGTCTATGTCTCTTTCCCTCCCTCCTTCCCCCACTCCTCTCATAGATATATAGATGTATATATGGGTGAATAGATGGAAGGATAGATGGATACATACATACATGCAGGCATATATACATAAAATACATGGATTGGATAGATTGATCAAGAGATACATACATATGTACATACATACATACATACATACATACATACATACATACATACATGCATGCATACATCAATTAGATCAACAGATAGGTAGGTAGGTAGGTAGGTAGGTAGGTAAGTAAGCAGACAGACATAGATAAGATACATAGATAGACAGACTGACAGATCTCTTGCAGTATTAGGGATTGAACTAATGGCCTTTTTCATGTTAGGCAAATGCTCGACATTTCCAGCCCAAGTTTTTATGCCTAATACAGCAATATTAGTTTCAAGTATATATTTTCTTTCTATGACAGGCAGACAGTCAAATTCAAAAGAAAATCTTTTTTGTAAAGGTGATGTACAGAGAGGTTACAGTTACATGAGTGAGGTATTGAGTACATTTCTTTTTGAACACCTCTTCCCTCATTTTCTCCCAGTTTTTCCCCTCCAAACCCCGCAGATCCCCCAAGTTGTATAATTCATTCCCAATATAGTGTCTAGTAAGTATCACTGTTGAATTGTTTTATCCTTTGTCCCATCATTTCTGTGCTTCACAAATCTGATAAACTGACATTCAAGACAAACAGTGCAGAAATCAAAAACAGCAACAAAAGGCGGAAAATGCAAAGAAAATAATAAAGAACCACAAATAGCAAAATTTTAAAAAATATCATGTTTTCATTTCTTGGAGTTCATTTTAATAAGCATCATTTTACAAATTACATGGGCAGAGCTGTTAAGCCTTGGAAAACATTCTATTTCTCTGCAGAAATAATTGTCTCTCAAGGGAGTCAAAAATCTCCCATTCAAACCAAGTCTTCAGCTAGGCACCAGTGGCCAATGCCTGTAATCCCAGCTACTCAGGAAGCTGAGATCTCAGCATCATGGTTCAAAATCAGCGCAAACAGGAAATTCCATGAGATTCTGATCTCCTGGAAACCAGTAAAACGCTGGAAGTGAAGCTGTTACTCAAGTGGAAGAGCACAGGGCTTGAACAGAAAGGTAGGGTCAAGCATCCATGCCCTGAGTTCAAGCTCTGGCAATAAACAAAACAGAGTCTTCATGAAAGCCAATCAGAAAGGTATTTAAGGTTGCAAAAAACACTGATTTGTCTATTAGAGGCTATGCACTAATGATTGTACAGAAATTACCATATGGACTATACAGACACTAGTGGCTACATCTGTATCCTAGCTCCTCAGGAGTCTGAAGATCTCAGGATTCTGGTTCAAAGCCAGCCTAGGTGAGGAAAGTCCCTGAGACTCTCAGGATGTCCTAGTCCTTTTGTTGTCTTTTACCCTCACAGAGTGCCTGAGGCTGTGTAACTTAAAAAGAGTTTATAAACGTTCCTGCACTCATGGCTCTGGAGACTAGAAAAATCCAAGAGCCTTGGGAGAATTGCCTGCTGCTGTGTTACTGCTGGTGGAAATTGGAAATGACTGAAAATTGCATGTCATTGTGCCAGCAGATGGCAGTCTCTCCCTGCAACCACTTGCTCTCCTGCCATCCAAATTAGTACTAGGAATGAAGTCTTCCCACCCAGTGAACCCAATCCCATGAGAAAGAAATGAAAACCTGAAGTCCTTACTGCCTCTCAACAACTGGAGAGGGAATTACAATGGGAACTGCATTTCAACCTAAGTTAGTTTTGATTTTTATTTACTTACTTGTTTATTTATTGCTGGTCCTGGGGCTTGAACTCAGGCCTGGGTGCTCTCCCTGAGCCTCTGTATGCTCAACGCTAGCTAGCACTCTCCCACTTGGGCCACAGCTCCACTTCCCATTTTTTCTGAGTAGTTAATTGGAGTCTCATGGACTTTTCTGCACCGCCTGGCTTTGAACCACAATCCTCAGATCTCAGCCTCCTAAGTATCTAGGATGACAGGTGTGAGTCACCAGTGCCTGGTCCATCATACCCTTTCTATTTTCCTGTCATTCTATGAGTGCTTTGATATTATAAACATTATTTTCACCCAAGAGCTTCACCCCTATATCTTAAACATGCATTTTAATGAGATTAACCTATTCTATGTCTCTTTCCCCATCCCCTTAGTTATATTGTTTGACAACACTCAGTGAGACTTCACAGACACATATAAAATGTGTTTGTGTGTGTGTGTGTGTGTGTGTGTGTCTGTCTGTCTGTCTGTCTGTCTGTATGAGAGAGAGAAAGAGAGCGAGAGCATACTCTACGTTCCACAAATGAGTAAAAACATGATATTTGGCTTTCTGATCTTGATTTAATTTATTCAACAGGATGGTCTCCAGTTATACATATTTCCCTGCAAATGCTGTTATTTTCTTTTTCTTTACAGCTCTAAAATAGTCACAATAGTCTATCATATTCAGATAACACTTTTTTATCCACTCATTGCTTGGTGAACAACTCCATTGAATCCACAATTTGGCTCTTATTGAGAGCTTCAATAAACACTGTGTGTAGGAGCCTTTCTCATATATTGTACAAACTTATTTATAAGTCTATGAATCATAAGATAGGTATGTTTTTAGATTCTTCTGAAATCTCCACACTGATTTTTATTGTGATTTCACTAGTTTACATTCCCCAAAAGACTATATAATTGGTCCTTTCCACTGAAGACTGTCATTTTGACCTGAGGTCAGATGAATCAGTTTTTGTTTGACTCGTTTGTTTTTGTTGGTTGTGGGGTTTGAATTCAGGCCTTGGGTATTGTCCCTGAGCCCTTCAATCAAGGCCAGTGCTCTACCAGTTTGAGCCACTTGCACCACTTCCGGTTTTCTGGTTGTTCATTGGAGATAAGAGTCTCGTGGATTTTCCTGCCCAAGGTTTACTTTAAACCACAGTCCCCATATCTCAGTCTCCTGAGAAGCTAAAAATGACAGGTATGAGCCACTAGTATGCAACTTATTTCCTTTTATTTTTATGGCCCATCTACTTGGGGATAAACTGGATATATTGTAGTGCTTTTAATTTTCATTTCTCAAATGACTAAGTTGAGCCTCCTTTTCTGTGCTGATTGGTCAGATATAGATCTGGTCTGAATAAATATTTACTCCCTTTCCCTTTTTCTTTTTGGTTCTATGGCTTGAACTCAGGACCTTAAGGTCTGGCTTAGCTTCCCTTCACCCAAACTACCACTTCAGCCACAATTTCATTTCTTGGTTTGCTAACTCATTGGAGAAAGGGGTCTCGGGGACTTTCCTGGCTTTGAGCCACAGTCCTCAGAGCTAAACCTCCCATGTAGCTAGGATTAGAGATGTGAGCTGCCAGTGTGTGGCTTTTTACCATTTCTGAGATGAGCTCTTTGTGGTTAGAATACTAGATGGAAGCCACAGTGTTTTCTCCCATTATTGGGTTTCTGTTTGTGTGCATGTGGAGTTGATTTCCTGTCCTGTCATCTCTTCCCCTCTGCTACTCCCATCCTTGTCTTTTCTTTTTTTCCCTCCTTCTTTCCTTCATTGCTTCCATCCATCCTTCTTCTTTCTTCTTTTGGCAGTCCTGAGGCTTGAACTCAGAGCCTAGACACTGTCCTTTTGCTTGCTCAAGGCTAGCACTCTACCCCTTGAGTCACAGCACCACTTCCAGCCTTTTCTATGTATAATGGTACCTGGGAATCAAACCCATGGCTAATCGCATGCTAGGGAAGCATTCTACCACTAGGTCAAGGTCATTTCTTCATACCACATTTGGAATCACAGTTGTATTCATTTTCATTATATCCTGTTTATATGACTTTCTGTGTGTGTGTGTTTGTTTATTGAGGGGATTTTTTATTGCTTTTGTCTCTTGTTGGTGTTTGATGTTTGGGGCTTGAGTGTTGTTTTTCTCTACTATACTTAGTGTCTTATTTAAAAATATGGTGTGAGTCAAGTACCACTAGCTCACAGCTGTCATCCTAGCTATTCAGGAAACAGAGATCTGAAGATCACAGTTCAAAGGTAGCCCAGGCAGCAAAGCCTCTAAGACTGTCATCTTCAATGAACCATTAGAAAACTGGAAGTGGTGTTGTTACTCAGTGTGGTAAATAAAAGCTCAAGGCCAGTGCCTAGGCCTTGAGTTCAAGCTCCATGACTGACATAAAAATAAGAGAAAGGAGGAAAAGAGGGAAGGAAGGAGGGGGGAAAGAAGGAAGGAAAGAAGGAAATTAGGAGGGAAGTTAGGAGGGATAGAGAGAAGGAAAAAGGGAAAGGGAAAGGGAGGAAGGGAAGGAGGGAGAGATGAAAGAAGGAAGGGAGGGAGGGAAAGATTAGGTGGTAGGGTCTCACACCTGTAGTCCTAGCTACTCAGGAAGCTGAGAGCTAAGGATTAAGGTTCGAAGCCAGACCAGACAGGAAAGTCCATGGGACTCTTATCTCCAGTAAACCAGCAGAACACTAGATGTGCTGTTTCTCAACACGGTAGAGTGACAGAGCGCTAGCCTTGAGCACAAAAGCTCAGGGGCAGTGCCTAGGCTCTGAGTTCAAGCCTCAGGTATGCAAAAGAAAAAAGAACAAAAAAGGGAGTAAAAGAGAAGGGACAAGACAGGGTATAGAGAAGCAAAACAATATTTGTGTGTGCTACTATGCTTATCATCACAGTAATGATGAAACTGGCACTTCATCTAAAATAGCTGACATCTGATACTTCCACCAAGCCAGGCATGATAGCAAAACTATCTATACACAAAGGCATGTTTTCGTTATCTCTAGTTTAAAAATGACAAAAATGGAACCCATCTATGGCTAAGGTTATCAAGTAAGAGACAGAATTGGGATTTGAACACAGGTATTCTAACTCAGGTTTTGCATTCCTCAAACAATGCTCCCATGATGTGAGGGACAGACCAGATACTATCCATAGAGTCTCTGGTGACTCACACTGTCATCCCTGCTAACCAGGCTTCTGAGGTCTGGGGAATCCCTTTTCAAATCCCAGCCCAGGCAGAAAAAGTCCAGGACACTCTTTATCTCCAATGAACACAGCATGCAATCAGATGGAGGGACTGGGTATGTGGCTTAGTGATAAAGTGCTTGCCTAGCATCCATGAGGCCCTGGGTTCAATTCCTCAGTACCACATATACATAAACATTCCAGAAGTGCTGCTGTGGCTAAAGTGGCACAGTGCTAGCTCAAGAGCTGGGAGTTTGGCCTAGTGGTAGAGTGCTTGTTAGGCATGCATGAAGACCCAATTCAATTCCTCAGTACCATGTAGAAAAAGCTAGAAATGGTGCTGTGGGTAAAGTGGTAGGGCTCTAGCCTTGAGAAAGCCAAAGGACAGTGCTCAGGCCCTGAGTTCAAGGCCCTGGACAGGCAAAAAACAGAAAGAAAAACGAAAAGAAGCTCAGGGACACACCGAGGCCCAGATTTCCAACCCCAGGACTGGCCAAGGAAACAAACAGAGAGCTGTGGCTCAAGTGGTAGAATACCAGTCTCGAGTAAAAAACACAAGGACAGCACCCAAGCCTTGAGTTAGAAGATTAATTACTAGACACCAAACACACACACACACACACACACACACACACACACACACACACACACTGTTCCTCAAAAGTCTGGAGGCCCATTATTGCTTGATCTGTCGGGGACCCCAGTTCTTCAGAGAAGGAAGCCTGAGTCCTCCACCTGGCCCAGCCTGTGTCCCCTTGGGCCTGAGTGACCATCAAAGACACCAGCGCCAAAAAGTCAATGGCCCTTCAGGGAGTCCCATGACACACAGGGGCCCCAAATATTCAGATCACAGAGGGGGCCCCAAGTCACAGAAGCTATGTGTGAACTTCCACCACAGGGGCCCAGGGGAAGCTGAGGAATCCATGCTAGGCCTGGATGTCAGGTATAGTTCTGAGAGATCCACCCAAGAGGATGAAGAGGACACATACAAAGAGAAGTAGAAGTTCTTTTTACATCCCACCTCTGAAATATGGATGCTCACAAGAAAATAAGATTTTCTTCCATTTATATTTCCATTTTGTCCTCAAAATGAATTGAAAGCATATATCTGTTTTTACAGCGCTAGCCAATAAGGGAAAGGAGAAAGTACTAAGAAAAGTTCCAGTCTTAGAGAAAAGAATGAAAGGAAAAGAAAAGTAAAAATAAGGGAGGGATGGAGGGAAGGAAGGAAGAATGGAAGATCAAAAGGAAGCAAGATAGGAAGGAAGGGAGGTAAGGAATGAGAAAGAAAGGAAAGGAAAAAAATAGGAGGAAGGAGAGGAAAATGGAGAAAAGAAAGAAAGAGAGAGGAAGGAAGGAAGGAAGGAAGGAAGGGAGAAGGAAGGAAGGGAAAGGAAAGGAAAGAAAGATTGAAGGAAGGAAAGAGGAAGAATGAGAAAGGAAGGAAAGAGTGAAGAAAGAATGAAAGAAGGAAAGAAAAGAAAGAAAGAAAGAAAGAAAGAAAGAAAGAAAGAAAGAAAGAAAGAATGGAGGGAAGGGGAAGTGAGGGAGAGAGGGAAGGTGGAAGGAAGGAAGAACGGAAAGGGAACGAGAGGGAGATCACGAGAGAAAGGAAAGTAAGAAACAAAAAGAGGAAGGAGAAAGGAAGGAAGGGAAATGAAAGGAAAGAAAAATGAATTGAAGGAAGGAAAGAGTGAAGAAAAAAAAGAGAGAAGGGCCGGGAGTTGGGCCTAGTGGTTAAAGTGCTTGCCTAGCATGCACGAAGACCTGGGTTCGATTCCTCGGTACCACATACATAACAAAAAGCCGGAAGTGGTGCTTAGGCTCAAGTGGTAGAGCTCTAGCCTTGAGAAAGTCCAAGGACAGTGCTCAGGCCCTGAGCTCAAGCCCAGGACTGGCAAAAAAAAGAAAGAGAGAAAAAGAAAGAAAGAAAGAAAAAAAGAGCAAGAAAGAAAGAAAGAAGAAAGAAATGGGGAAGGAGAAAGGGAAGAAAGAAGGAAGGAAGAAAGGAAGGAAGGAAGGAAGGAAGGAAGAAGGAAAAAAGAAAACTGTGCTTTCCTACTCAAGAGGCTGAGATCAGATTTGAGGATCAAGAGTCCAAATCAGCCCAGGTACAAAAGCCTCTAAGACTATAATCTCCCATGAACCACCAGAAAACTACAAGTGGCACTGTGGCTCAAAGTGGTAGAGTGCTAACCTTGAGCTCTGGGACAGTGGCCAGGCCCAGAGTTCAAGCCCCATGACCACCACCAACAACAAAAAGCTTAGTAATAGCACCCAAGACCCTAATTCAAGCCCTAGGACCAACACACACACACACACACACACACACACACACACACGTAAAAGGGTTGTGCAGGAACCATTTCTCACCTGGTATCAGACCCTACAAAACCTTGAACTCATGTCTGAGACGTTCCCCCTCTCCTATATATTCAGTTTTGTAAAATGGAGAAATCCTATAAATATACTCATTAAAAGACATCTAGGATGCTGTGGTTTAAGTGATAGAGTACTTGCCGTGAGTGCAAGAAGCTCAAGCTCAGTGACAGAACCCAGGCCCTCCGTTTAAACACCAGGACTGTCCAAAAAAAAGTATCAAAGGACAAGGAGGGAGCTGGCCAAAAGTTAGAGGGACTCTATCTTGACAAACAGTAGAATGGTAAGCTGCACTCAAAAGACTTGCACAGAATCTGAAAATCTCTGAGACTTATCTATATATCCTATCTGTCTAAATACATATTCTTTATGCATTTATGTATTAGTATAGAGAGACACAGCAGTAAATATAACTACACATACATAGCCAGACACATATGGGTGTGTTATAGTGTATGTGAGTTTGTGTGTGTGTTTTGTGGATGGGTACCTTTGTTTAAGAAAGATAGAATATGTGTAAATATCTTTACAAAATTTTGATAAAATATAGATAGACATAGCTCTTGGAGGAATCTGAAAGGACAAGATTATTCACAGGCACCTTTATCATTATGAATTCCTCAGCAAGTTTTAATTCTTTTCAATATATATTTTCCCCCCTTCCCTATCAAATTTCAAATATCCAAATACAAATAAATTCAATATATCAGATAACAAAGTGAGATACTATACCAATATGAGATAACAAGGGACAGCAAAGGAGATGAGAGACAAGATAGTACATTAAGGACAACAATCATTCATTATATGGCTTTTGTTTCACTATCCTGGAGGTCCTTTCAATTAGCTTCACATTATATGTCCTTATGTATCAAGATTTTGCTCTGTTGCAAATCTCTGCTAGTAGAGCCCAAGGTTTCTACTGATTGTGGCGAATGAGGGAAACCATTGAGCCTAAGTTCCTTTGAGTCTGGCTTACTTCACTTAATATGATTTGTTCTAAGTCTTCCCATTTCCTAACAAATGGGGTGATGTCATTCTTTCTGACAGCAGCATAGAATTCCATTGTGTACAAATACCACAACTTGTTGATCCACTCATCAACTGAGGGACATCTAGGTTGGTTCCATATCTTTGCTATGGTGAATAGTGCTGCAATGAACATTTTTGTGCTAGTGGGTTTAGTATGTCCTTGTTTCTGGATGGTTGGGTAAATGCCAAGTAGTGGAATTGCTGGGTCAAAGGGGAGTTCTATGTTTAGCCTTTTGAGGCACTGCCACACTGCTTTCCATAGTGGTTGGACGAGTTTGCACTCCCACCAACAGTGTAGTAGTGATCCCTCCTGGCCACATCCCCTCCAGCATCTGTTGTCATTCGTTTTCCTGATCCTGGCCATTCTAACTGGAGTGAGGTGGAATCTTAGAGTTGTTTTGATTTGCATTTCTTTTATGACCAGAGATGTTGAGCATTTCTTCATGTGAACCAAGACGGGTGGGGGGTGTGGGGGGGGAGGGAAACGGGTACCAAGACATGTGAAAGGGTATCAATGTATGTGAATTAACGCACCTTCTTTCTGGCAAATATCATGTAACCCTTTTACTAATTACAATAAAAAAGAAAAAATATATATTTTTTTTCTTTTTTTAAACCAGTACTAAGGATTCTTCTCAGGGACAATTGGCTGCCATTTACTATTTTCCTCATGGCTGGTACAAAAGAAACTGAGTCACAGGTCCACTTCTACCTTTTTCGTACTTAACTGAAAATAAAGATCTCTATCAGTGACTTTCTTTCTAGGGCTGGCTTCTAATCAGGATCCTCAGATCTCAGGCTCCTCTATAGCTACAATTAACAGAATGAGAACCCAACACTGACCATATGAGAATTCAGTTCCAATGCACAGGGCAAGAAATTGTGTGAATCTCTCATCTCCAACTAGCTATAATAAGCTAGAACGGAAAGACCAATACCTTTGAGGAATAGATGCTCAGGGTTGACACATAGGCCCAGAGAATAAGCCCTAAACCCTATACACACGTGTGCATGCGGAGACTGGCACACATACACATGCACACACACAATATCTCAGGCAATATTGGATTTTGAATTTATTTTTCTTGTCTACGTTGAGGGAAAGGAATAGGTCACAAGATGCATAAGCGAAGACTTCAGAGGCAAATGCTATGAGTGAATAGCTTGTAAAAAGCACTTTTCTTTTCTTTTCTTTTCTTTTCTTTTCTTTTCTTTTCTTTTCTTTCTTCTGCCAGTCCTGGGAACTCAGGGCCTGAGCACTGTCCTTGGGTTTTCTCAAGTCTATCCCTCTGCCACTTGAGCCAGAGTGCCACATCTGGATTTTCTATCTATGTGGTACTGAGAAATCAATCCCATACCTTCATGGATTCTAGGCAAGCACTCTACCACTAGGCCAAACTCCCAACACCAATATAGTATTTATAAACAGCCATCATCATCATCATCATCATCATCATCATCATCATATCAAAATATACTTTCTCCTACAAAGAAGGAACACTTATCTATGTGTGTAATGCTTATTTTTAATTTCGCCAATACTTCTGTGATTTTCCCACTTGCATTTTTTACAGATGACAGCACAGATGTTCATTGGGGAAAAAATAGCTTAGGATACAGAAATCTAACGACGTCCTAGTAGATCAATGTCAAAAATATGTACAAGATGGCCTGAGAGTTTGACCTAGTGATAGAGTGCTTGGCTACCATGCAAAAAGACTCAGGTTCAATTCCTCAGTACCACATACATAGAAAACGCTGGAAGTGGTGCTGTGGCTCAGTGGGACAGCTATAGCCTAAAGAAAGCCCAAGAACAATGCTCAGGCTCCGAGGTCAAGCCCCAGGACTATCAAAAAAATGTGCAAGGGGCAAAACGGAGGCTGAAAAGGCACTATGAAGCAACATGGCTTGTGCAGGATGAAGAGAATAGTGGCAGTTAAGGTTGGATCTTACCTAAGAAGGGCTCCTTGAACCTGATACCAGGTTGGTAGTTGGGCCTAGTTAAAGACATTGTGATTTGACAAACAAGGTGTCCTGTTTACTACATCCAAATTATATTGTGATGTTGGAGGGAAGATTCAGCCTCCAGTATGTCTTTGGTGAGGTCTTCTGTGAGCAAGGAGCTTTGGTCATTGGGCCCTGAAGGTGACTCTATCTCCCTCACAATGGAACAGAATATGGAACCCTGGTAACCAAGGCACTGTAAATGACAACCAGCTCAAGTGAGCTCACTTGGCCTGTGGCTCAGGAGGAAGAAAGATGTTCCTGTGCTGTTGCCAAAGTTTAGGAGACTCGAGTCTCAGGCATGAAAGATGTGGATGCCTCACTCTAAGAAGTAGATGATTAATCAGTACCAAGCCACGAATCCAGTGTACAGGCCTTTGTCTAGGAAGAAAGGAAGGAAACTCCAGGGCAACTCAGATGAAGTATATTCCTGAGGGGAAACCTATTTGACCCCATTACCCTCCCCACACACTACAAACTTCTTGTTGCTTTCAAGTGTCTATACTGAGATGAAAGTTTGTGGCGTTCTCAACCTACTCTATCCCAATTCCTCAGTGTGAAGTGTGGTCCCATTTCTGTGTTTGAAAGATCCATTCTTTTTGCCACCATAGTGTGACTGGTGAGTCAGCTCAGACTCTGAATGAGCCTTGTAGCCTATGGATCCTGGAGGAAGGCCTGTTGGAGATGCTACTGATAAAAGCTGATCCCTGTCTCCCAGAAAGCAGATCTATTTTATGTGGGAAATTTCCTGCACAATTTCAGACAGTGAGGTACAATGGTGCAGTTGCTGGAAATTCTCTTGAAAAAGTGAGTGTTCCCCCTCAAAACCCAGGCTTGCTCAGCCCCTTCTGGCAGAGTCTTGGAATACTTGGCAACTCTTTGAGCCTGTTTGATTCACTGGGGTGTTCACAGGGGAGCATAGCATGACACAAGTGCAAAAGCTGGTTACTTTATTAGGACTGGGCCACCACACCATTTCATCTCCCTCAGAAGCTACTGGAGTCTCAGCAGTGTGCTTACTGAGAATTTGGATTATAGGCATGAGTGAGTGGCACCGAATTTCAGCCCTCACCTAGGTGAGGTGCTAGGAAATCCATGTACACATCTTTTTGTGACCAGCTTGAGGAATGCATGACCAGTAAGACCAAGAAAAAGAAGAAGTTGTGGTGTGGGCACCTCAGAGCCTGTGAGTAGGAAGCCCACCTGGTCTAGGCACCGGTTGACCCTTATTTCTCTCCAGCTTGTCAAAATGCCCTTTATGGTTGGTGTTGGTCAGAAAATGTCTGTTCTCTATTTGAAAGTACTCAGGCATAAGCACTCATTAGACAGACCATACATCTCCTCAGTGTTCACTCAAAACTCCAATTCTATAGCTTCCTTCATTAGAGTCTCATGGAAGTTGAGTGACACTTCAACTTGCAGAGTCCACTCTAAGAACGCTGTATCTATTTCCATTCTTAGGTTTGGGTCGCCGTAAAAGAGCTTCTCCAGAACTCCAGATGAAACACCCTCCAGTGGAGCTGGTGACTGATGGAGATGGAGAATCATCACTGCACTCCAGAAAGCATGGGCCTTCTGTAGAAATCACCAAAGAGGTTTGCAATACTGTGGATATAGCTTATGCTCTAAATGCCACGTGTGACACAGTTGAACCCGCATATTCTCTGGAGGAAGAAAAAGAGGAGCCACAATTCCTTCCCTTTGCTTTCACAGTGCACCCAGAGTCAGTCCACCTGAGTCAAAACGACACTCTACTTACTGTGCAGGCTAAAGGGGCACACGCTGGGCTCATGGAATGTGTCCCCAGCATATGTGCAGTTGAAGCAGTAAGTGCAGTCTTAATACTGGATTCACTGGAGGAAAATGAATCAGTCCTCAGAGAATATCTCGACCCATCTGTCTCACCACATGAGAAGCAATCTCCAGTCGACAAACTAGAATCCATGCCCCTCTTAACTCAGGAAGGACATTGTTTCTCATGAGGAGGGAGACCCTTCTGAGGACTCAGGTAGAATGACTGCCTGAAGGCTACTTGGAGGCCAGTCTGGATTTAGAGCTTCCCTGTCCCCTTCCTAGAAAGACATCTCTTTATCTTGCTCTCATGATTGTTGTCAAGTGTTAATTGTATTTACTTTTCTAACTATTAAACTCTCATTGTTAATATTATGGTGCACAATGCTTCAGTCATTATTATACTATGTTTTACTTTCCACCTACAATGTGAGCTTCCAGACACATAGGTACTGGGTGGGGTAAAAATCAGACTGGCCTGGACCTGTACAAGATATCCTTACTGGATATACAGGGAACAGTAAAATGCATGGAATCACCAGGATTCCAGGCCAAGCCTCCATGGAGAGACAGGTCAGCTACCAATGCTTAAGGACAGAGCAGATGAGATGCCTAGAAATGTAGTCTGTTAATTGGGAGAAGTGCCAGAGTAACTATAGTATTATGTGGGACTCTGTTCTGTGAGTTTGTCTGTTTCTATATCCATTGTGCTTTGTACAAATATTTAAGAAACTTAAAAGTCCACAACAGCATCAAAAATCTACTTTGGCCTTGAGTGTGGCCTAGTTTTAGAGTGTTCGCCTAGTATACAAGAAGCCATTAATTGAATTCCTAGGCTCTGCATACACAGAAAAAGCCAGATAAGCCACTGTGGTTCAAATGTCAGAGTGCCAGCCTTGAACAAAAAGTGGCAAGGACAGTTCCTGGTCACTGAGTTCAAGCCCCAGGACTAGCCAACCAAGAATTCATATCATTTTTCACACATTTTGAAATAGATCTGATTCATCTAACCCTACTTCTTTTTTGCCAGTCCAGGGTTTGTGCCATGAAGCCAAACTCCTGGCCTCCAACCTTACTATTTTTAGTCATTTAATTTTTTTACATAATCACATTTCATGCTGTCTGTATTAATACCATAAACTGGAGGGATCATTACTACACTGTTGGTGGGAGTGCAAACTTGTTCAACCACTATAGAAAGCAGTGTGGCAGTGCCTCAAAAGGCTAAACATAGAACTCCCCTATGACCCAGCAATTCCACTACTTGGCATTTATCCAACCATCCAGATTCTAAGGCATACTAAATGCACTAGCACAACAGTGTTCATTGCAGCACTATTCACCATAGCAAAGATAAGGAACCAACCTAGATGTCCCTCAGTTGATGAGTGGATCAACAAGTTGTGGTATTTGTACACAATGGAATTCTATGCTGCTGTCAGAAAATGACATCGCCCCATTTGTTAGGAAATGGAAAGACTTAGAAAAAATCATATTAAGTGAAGTAAGCCAGACTCAAAGGAACTTAGGCTCAATGGTTTCCTTCATTCGTCATAATCAGTAGAAACCTTGGGCTCTACTAGCAGAGATTTGCAATAGAGCAAAATCTTGATACATAAGGCCATATAATGTGAAGCTAATTGAAAGGACCTCCAGGATATTGAAACAAAAGCCATATAATGAATGATTGTTGTCCTTAATGTACTATGTTGTCTCTCATCTCCTTTGCTGTCTCTTGGTTATCTCATAGTGATATAGTATCTCACTTAGTTATCTGATATATTGAATTTAATTGTATTTGGATATTTGAAATTTGATAGGGAGGGGGGAAAACCAAGACGGGTGGGGGGTGTGAGGGGGGGAAGGGAAATGGGTACGAAGACATGTGAAAGGGTATCAATGTATGTGAATTAATGCACCTTCTATCTGGCAAATATCAGGTAACCCTTTTATTAATTACAATAAAAAAATAGAAAAAAATACCATAAACTGTATGCTTAGTGTAATAATGATAAAGTTAAAACGTAAGTAATTAATAACTAAAATTTCTTTTTTAATTTATTTTATAGCATTAGTACAATTTTTTGAGAAAAGTTAACTAGGATGTTTATCTTAGCGTTCAAGTAATCCATTTTGATAAATAATATCAGCCTATATAATTTATTTCAACACATTTCAATCTATTGTTTTCAATAATAAAAATACAAATGTATTTGGTGTAAATAAACTTTATGACTTGTGAGATGGGTTTTTGGGAATAGGGAAAGAGAACAGGAGGGAATGGGTAACAGTGTTTACAAGAAATGTGCTCATTACATATGTAACAGCAATCTCTTTGTATATCACCTTGACAACAAAATCAAAAAAGTACAAAAAATTTAAAAGTCTACTTTGGGGAGAATTTTTTTGCCAGTCCTGAACACTGTCCTTGTTTTTGTTTTTGTTTTTTCTTAAGGCTAGAGCTCTATCACATGTGCCACAGTAATATTTTTGGCTTTCCTTTTTTATGTATGTTGTACTAAGGAATTGAACCTGGGTCTTGCTTGGCAAGAACTCTTCCACTAGGCTAAACTCAGGGCCCCAGTGGGAAGGATATTTTTGAGAAATTTTATAGGAAATATGTACACTGACAAGGAAAAGCCATCACAAAAGAAATAACAATTACCTAGATGGATAAAGACATGCCAGTATCATGGCACATCTCCATAATTCTAGCTTCAAGAGTGGCCTGTTTTGACCAGGAGTTTACCGGCCCAAGTGGTAGAGTGCTATCCTGTAGAAAACTCTAGGACAGTGTTCATGCCCTGAACAGACAAAAAAATAATTTAACGCTAGTGATTGGTGGCTGACCTAGGTAATCTTAGGTACTCTGGAGGCATAGATCTGATGATCGAGGTTCAAAGACAGCCCAGGCATAAAAATCTTTGAGACTCTTACCTCCAAATAATCCAGAAAATTTGAAATGATACTGTGGCTCAAGTGGTAGAGCCCTGGCCTTGAGCTGAAGAGCTCAGGGAAAACATCCAGTCCCAGAGTTCAAACTCAATGCTGACAGACAAAAAAAAAGAAAAGAAAAGAAATAAATCCCTATTCTAGGGCTGGAGTGTGAGCTAGGGGTAGTTTGCTTGCCTAGCATGCACAAAGCCCTGGGTTCAATTTCTCTGTACCACATATACAAAAAAAACTGGAAATGATCTCAGAAGGTTGAGATCTGAGGACCACAGTTCAAAGCCAGTCTGGACACTAAAGTCCATGAAATGGTTACTTCCAATTAAACACCAGAAAACCAGAAGTGGCACTGTGGCTCAAGGCGTTGGGTTGTAGCCTTGAGCTGAAGAGCCCAGGGACATTGCTCACTTGCACAATTAACATCTCACAACCAAGGAGAGACAAAGTCAGAGAGAGAAGCATCAAGGAGCCAGGCATGGGTGGCTGAATCCTGCAATTCTAGCTACTCAGGAGGCTGAGATCAGAGGATCTTGGTTCAAAGCCAGCCTGGGCACATAGGTCTGTGAGATTCTTATCTCCAATTAACCACGAGAGCCAAAAATGGAACTCTGAATCAAAAGTAGTAGAGCAAGAGCGCTAGCCTTGAGCTGAAGAGTTCAGGGACAGTGCCCAGGCCCAGAGTCCAAGCACCATGACCAATCAATCAAAAAAAATCAGAAACAAAAAAAGATAGCCAATATGTAATGATGAATAATTTTGGGCTGTGGGTTTGGCTTTGTGATAGGGTGCTTTACTAGCATGCGTGAAAACCTGGGTTCGATTCCTCTGTACCACATACATAGAAAGAAAAAAGCTGGAAGTGGTGCTGAGGCTCAAGTGGTAGAGCTCTAGCCTTGAGAAAGTCCAAGGAGAATGCTCAGGCCCTGAGTTCAAGCCCAGGACTGCCCCCCAAAAAGTGGTAGAGCACTAGCATAGAGTTGAAGATCTCAGGAACAGCCCGAGGCACAGAGTATAAGCATCGCGACCACCACCAACAACAACAAAATCTATGAAATGTTGGCAATGATGGTTTTAAGCTAAGCAAAACAAGACTGGAAACTGGACTGGTATACATATTTGTGTATAAGCAAAATAGCCAGACTTATGCATTAGAACAGTATCGCAAATTGTTTTCCCTCTCACTAGCTCCTGTCACTTAATTTATTCAAGTAAGTACAATGCTGAGTTTTAGTAACTGTTGCTCTAACATTAGAAAATCCTAATATCATTAAACAACAAAGACCAGGAACAGGGACTTCATTCAAATGGCAGAGCTCCAGCCAAGAGCAGAAGGAATTGAAGTAAAAATTTAAAGTTCTGGATCCAGAACCTGCATAGTAACAAAGTAGCAGGCTGGTGATGGTACCTCACACCTGTAATCTTGGCTACTCAGGAGGCTTAGATCTGAGGATCAAGGTTCAAAGCCAGCAAGAGCACCCAGTTAACTGCCAGAAACATGAAAAATGGCACAGTGGCTCACAGAGTAGAGCACTAGCCTTGAGCTGAAGAGATCGGGGACAGTGCCCCACAATTGACAAAAATCAAACAAGCAAAACAAACTTACAAAGAAGCCTGCAGTGCAGAGCTGCTCTGCTGAGTCTCTTATCTATGGGGATCAGGAAACATTTCAGTTTTTCTATCTCTTCCCACCTCAACCTTCATTCTAAAATAAGACAATGTTGAAACATTCAATTTGTAAAAATCTTTTTTTCATGAAACACCCTGAAATGTTGTATCCATTTAACCACCAGAAAACTAAGTGGAGCTGTGTCTAAAACTGGTATAGTATATGCCTTCAGCAAGAAGAACTCAGAGACCTTGCCCAGGTCCAAAGTTCAAGTTCCCCACCAAGAATGAAAAGAAAAGAAAAGAAAAAAGAAAAGAAAAGAAAAGAACCTGGATAACTCACGTTAGAAAGTGTATCTGGATATCTGAGCAGATTTTTCCTAATCTTTCCCCATTCATCTCATGAAACCACATAATCTTGATCCACATCTGTCTAAGAGCCTGCTATGTGCTCAATAAATTCAATCCACATACTCAGGTAGAATCTGGACATCTAACAGCCAATTACCAATGCTTTATTCTACATTTAGGCCAGTATGTCTTCATATCATCTACACAGTCAGCTATATCATCTTTCCAGAAGTATCAATGAGTGTAGAACACTCAGAACTAAAACAATTGCATAACGAGGTTATAAAACTCCTGGATTCATTAAGAAAATTTCTGTAGTACTTAGAGCAAATACATTAGTCGTCTTCACCTCCTGCCTCAGTTTTTAAGATTTTATTAACATTGATTTTTTACATCATATTTCAAATGTCATATTTAACAAACAAGTATTCAAGAAGGGAATCTCTATACAATCACTGGCACATAGATTTTAGAATATAGTTAAAATTAAGCTGAGTCTTTGTATGTCATAGATACAGATTAATCTATGTAATAAAACATATGTCTATAGAGTAAATAGCCCATCATAGATTTTTATGTCTATATAGTTATGTTTATATCTGCAAGACTATGTCCATAACCTTGGGTACCGAACTATTGAGTCATTGCTCTTACATGGTTTGAATCTAATATCCATATATTAAGGATACCATGTGTCTTTTGCTCCTTTGGTCCTGACTTATCTCACTTAACATGATTCACTCTAATTTCATCTACTTCCCCAGGAATGCCATTATTTTATCTTTTCTGTTGGCTATGTAGAATTCCATTGTGTGTGTGTGTGTGTGTGTGTGTGTGTGTGTGTGTATCACATTTTTGTATCTATTCATCTGCAATAGGGCATCTGGTCCATAATACAGCCTCTTTTTCTACAGATATTTTTTATATTCTCTTTTCTTAATTGTCAGAGTAATGTATAGAGGGGTTACAATTACATTTACAGGTAGTAGGTTGAATTTCTTTTCACATATTGATACTCCTACTCATTTTTTTGTTTCCAGTTCCCTCCCCCCCAGACCTTCCAAATCATCTTACTTTCCCCCTTCCCTTTCCTATTTCAATTAAACAAATAAACCTATATCAATATGTCAAGTAACAAAGTCAGATACAGTAACAATATGAGATTTACCAAAGGGCAAAAAAAGAGATGAGAAATAACATAGTAGATTAAGAACAACAATCACACAAGGTAAGAACAAGGAACAAGAATCACACATGATAAAGCTCTTGTTTCCATATCCTACAGACCCTTTCATTTAGTCTCATCCTAAAAGACCTTATATACCTAGGTTTTGAGCTATTGTAATCCTCATCTAGGAGAGTCATAGATGTGTACTAATAACTAAAAATGAGGGAAACCTCATTTAGAATCCTTTGTCCCTTACCCCAACAGTCCCATCCCCCAGGCCATTAATTGGAGATTGACAGGCCGGCAGGCGCTAAGACCCAGCACATCACCAGGTGGGTGGAGGTGTCCCTGTTTCCACCTTCCCAACAGCCTCCTTTCCCAGGACATTGACCAGAGACTAATAGGTGGGCGGGTACTAAGACCCAGCACCCCACCAAAGGGGTAGAGGTGTCCCTGCTCCCACCTGCCCAACAGGTTCCTCTCCCAGGCCACTGGATTTGGGGACTGGAGGGCGCTGAGACCCTGCCTTCCAACAGCAGGTGGGGTGTGCGGGAGTCTAGGAGCCAGCATCTGTCCCACCAAAATCTTGAGCTGGGCACCCTCCTGCTGGGAATCCCCAGCAAGACAGCACCAAGGGGCCCCACACAGTCACAGACATGCCAAAGTTGCAGAAACACAGCAGGGAAATGAAGGGCAGACCAGTAGCCAAGCTTGCCTTCTGAGAATCAGAAAGGCCTGACTTCGCCCTCGGAGCCCATGTCCTCGACTTGGCCCCACCCCTGGGAACAGAGTGGAAATCAGCTGGTCTACCTGAGAGCTCCCAGAAACTTCCAAACATCAGGTCCTTGGCCGGGGCCCGCGTCTGGAAGCAGAGTAGGAAAATCAACATTCGCCCATTGCACTGAAACTGAAGCACGCAGATCCATCCCACAGCCTACTGTGAGGCCACTGGTTGGGCTGAAAGCTAGTTGTGCAGTGGCACACAGCCTCTGGGAATAGGCTGAACACCTGCAAAAACTGCAAACTCTAACCTAGTCAGCAGCAGAATCGATTTCGCCATATACCACAGATGTACACAGATTCCCAGAACCACCAGTACCAATTCAAGTAAAGACCACCATCTACCAACCACAGAGGGAACCTACAACAACAGTTCTCGATGCCTAGGAGAGCACAGGGATGAATTACGACATAATAAATAATCAAAGTTCCACACAAAGCCCAGAAGGAAACAAGAGCGAAGGGACAAGAGAAAACAATCAAAACTAATATCTGAGAAATTCAATCCATAATGAATAAGTATTACCAAGGCCTATGTTCAAAGAAATAAGAAAATTTAGTAGAAATGGATGATTCCTTAAATAAATAGAGGCTACCCACACTGAACAACAATGAGGTAAACAAATTGAACAAACCAATCTCTTACAATGAAATTGTGGAAGCAATCAGGGAAATGCCAACCAAAAAGAGCCCAGGTCCAGATGGTTTCACTGCAGAATTCTACAAGACGTTTCAATATGAAATAACGCCTATACTCTTGAAACTCTTCTGAGAAATAGAAACAGAAGGAGCAATACCAAACTCATTTTATGAAGCTAATATTACTCTCATGCCCAAACCAGGGAAAGACGCAACACAAAAAAGAAAACAACAGACCTATCTCTTTAATGAACACAGGCGCAAAACACCTCAATAAAATATTAGCCAACAGAATCCAGAAACAAATTTAAAAAATCATACACTATGATCAATTAGACTTCATCCTTCAGATGCAAGGCTGGTTTAACATTTGCAAAACAATCAATGTAATACATCACATCAATAGAGCTAAGGATAAGAATCATATGATAATCTCTCTAGAAGTGGAGAAGGCATTTGACAAAATACAACATCCATTCATGATGAAAGCACTCGAAAAAATAGGAATAAGAGGTACATTCCTCAAAATAGTTAAAGCCATATATGAAAAACCTACAGTCAGTATTATACTAAATGGTGAAAGCCTGGAACCACTCACCTTAAAATCAGGAACTAGAGAGGGATGCCCACTCTCTCCACTTCTCTTCAATATAGTGCTGGAACCCTTAGCCAGAGCAATAACGCAAGAAAAGTACATCAAAGGGATCCACATAGGGAATTATAAATTAGTATTTTTCAATGACATACAAACCTTAGCCTAATTTTGATTAAGTTTTAAAATACTAAGCCCCAGTGATTGTATATAGAGATTCCCTTCTTGAACACTTGTGTGTTAAACTTGTCATTGAAATATGATGTAAAAATCAATGTCAATAAATTCTTTAATAAAAAAACTGAATATAGTACTTCTTTAGCACCAATCCCTGTGTTTGATCCCCAGCACAGAGAAGCTAAAACAAACAAACCATGACAAGAACAAAAAACCTAAAATAAAGATAAACAAAGATATTTAATGTGTGAAAGCTTGATAATTTGCATGAAATCAATTTAGTTCCCGTATTGAAATTAACGTCTAAGAAATATTATTACTAAAGTAGAACATCCACAGATATACAAATGACTATTAACAATAATCTCTTTTAGGGCCGGGAGTTTGGCCTACTGGTAGAGTGCTTGCCTAGCATGCATGAAGACCCGGGTTCGATTCCTCGGTACCATATACATAGAAAAAAGCCTGAAATTGTACTGGGCCTCAAATGGTAGAGCTCTAGCCTTGAGAAAGTTCAAGGACAGTGCTCAGACCCTGAGCTCAAGCCCAGGAGTGACAAAAAAAATTAATAATCTCTTTTAGGACATCAGAGGGATCCACATAGGGAAAGAACTAATTAAAATATCACTATTTGCATATGACATGATTCTTTACCTGAGTGACCCAATGAGCTCCACTCACAAACTCCTAGAATTAATAAGCTACTTTAGCAAAGTGACAGAATACTTTAATCTGCAAAAGCCAGTAGCCTTCTTGTACACAAACAATACACAAACTGAAGGCCAAATCAAGAAAATGATCCCATTTGCAATAGCCCCCCCAAGAATAAAATATTTAGGCATTAAGAAAGATATTAAGGAATTATTTAATGAAAACTATAAAAGCCTAATGAAAGAAATTAAAGAGGACACCAGGATATGGAAAGACATCCAATGTTCATGGGTAGGGAGAATCAATATAGTGAAAATGGCCATACTACCAAAATTGATACACAAATTCAATACAATCCCCATCAAAATCCCAATGACATTCCTTACTAAAATAGAATATATAATCCAAAGATTCATATGGAACAAGAAAAAAACCTAGAATAGCCAAAACAATTCTAGGCAAAAAGGGCAATGTAGGTGGTATTACAATACCAGAATTCAAACTGTACTATAGAGCCACAATAACAAAAACAGCATGGTATTGGCAGAAAAGCAGACCAGAAGATCAATGGAACAGAATAGAAGATCCAGAAATAGAACTACATACCTATAGTCAACTTGAATTTGACAATGGAGTCAAAGATATACAGTGGAACAAGCACAGCCTATTCAATTATTGGTGCTGCCAAAACTCGGCAGCCACATGCAGAAAACTGAAAATTGACCTTAGCCTTTCGCCATGCACAAGCATTAACTCAAAATGGATCAATGACCTCAATATCAGACCGGAAACCTTGAAACTGCTATACGATAGAGTTGGAGAGACACTGGAACTCATAGGCACAAGCAAAACAATCGTGAACAGAATCCCAGGGTCACAACAGATTAGAGAGAGACTTGATAAATGGGACTACTTAAAACTAAAAAGTTTCTGCACAGATAAAAGCATAGCTACTAAAGTAGAAAGACAGCTAACCAACTGGGAAAAGATATTTACCAATAATACATCAGACAAATGCTTAATATCCAGTATCTACAAGGAACTCAAGAAATTAACTTCCCCCCCTCAAACCCAACAAACCAATCACTAAATGGGCAAGGGAACTGAAGACAGATATCAAAAGATGAGGTTAAAATGGCAGAAAAGCATATGAGAAAAATGCTCATCATCCATGATCCTAAAATAAATGCAAATAAAAACAACCCTAAGATACCACCTTACCCTAATAAGAATGGCCAAGAGTTTGAACTCAGACAATGACAGATGCTGGTGGAGTTGTGGAGAAAAAGAAACCCTACTGTAGTGCTGGTGGGATTGTAATCTAGTTCAGCTGTTGGGGTTTTTAGTCCTTCATCTCTCCAGACCCGCAGGAGGGATAGAGAGAACACATCCCTACTAAGATGAGGATGAGAAAGGAAAGGGCCGGCTGACTGCCCGCACCCAGCCCTCTGTTGAGCACAATCAGATGCACAAGGGAGACTCATCAAGGCAAGAACTCGTTTGTTGTGGAAGTACATTTAGCTAGTATAGGATGCAGGAGCAAATCAGCACAAAGGTGGGCAGGGCCAGGGGAGGATGCACCCACCGCCACCCCTTCCAACCAGGCTGCAGGCACCATCTCTGCCAGGTGCAGTCCCAAACCATTTCCCTGATGTGACGTGCCCCACATTCAGCCACTCTGGAAAGCAGTGTGGAGGTTCCTTAAAGAACTGACAATAGACCTTCCCAACAATCCCTCCATGCCACTCCTGGGCATCTATCCTGAATATGATAACCCAGGATATGATAAGGACAACTGCTCAGCTACATTCATCTCCGCATTATTCAAAATAGACAGGTGATGTAAACAATACAGATGCCCTATACAATGGAATTCTACATAGACAACAGACAAGATAAAATAATGGCATTCACAGGGAAGTGGATGAATCTAGAGCAAACCATGTTGAGTGATCCAAGTCAAGACGAAAGCAACAAAAGTCTCATGGTATCCTCAATGTGTGGCTATTAGATCCAAACAGTGCAAGATCAAGGACTCAATTTTTGCATACCCAATGCTATGGACACGGTATTGGAAATATAAACACAAGTTTATGACTTTATAGACATGTTTTATTACATAGATTAATATGTATCTATGACATAAACCTTCAACCTAATTTTAATTATGTTCTAAAATCTAAGTGCCAGTGTGTGTATATAGAGATTCCCTTCTTGAATACTTGTTTGTTAAAGATGTCATTTGAAATATGATGTAAAATCAATGTTAATAAATAATAAAAAATCTCTTTTTAAACTAACAAACAAAACAAAACAAACAATGAAGGGCGAACCAATTCAACATCGATACTTACAAGACACTGAATGGAAATGAACTGTACAACCTGGGTGGGCAGGAGGCTGAGGGTTGGAAAACAGAGAAAAATGAGGGAGAGGGTAACAATGTATTCCTCAAGAGATGTACTCATTACTTATATAATTGTATACCAACTTTATATCAACTTCACAAAAAAATTAACTTAAAAACTAGTTTAGCCAGGCATGGTGGCTCACACCAGTAATTGTAGGTACACAGGAGGATGAGATCTGAGAATAGCAGTTCAAAGCCATTCTGGGCACTGAAGTTTGTGAGACTCTTATCTCCAATTAACCACCATAAAACCAGAAGTGGATCTATGGCTCAAGGGGTAAGGTGGTAGCCTTGAGCTGAAGAGCTCAGGGACAACACTAAGGCCCAGACCCAGTGATCAAGTCCCACGACTGAGTATATGTGTGTGTGTGTGTGTGTGTGTGTGTGTGTGTGTGTGTGTGTGTGTGTGTATATATATATATATATATATATATATATATATATATATGAATGATACTAGCCAGGCTCTGGGGGCTCACACTTGGAATCCTATCTACACAGGAGACTGATGTCTCAGGATCAGGTTTGAAGCCAGCCTAAACAAATTCCATGAGATTTTGACTTACAGTTAACTACCAAAATTCTGGAAGTGGAGCTGTGGATCAAGTGATAGAATACTAGCCTTAAGCAAAAAAAATTCAAGGACAGTTCCCAGGCCCTGTGTTCAAGTCCCAGGACTGGCATAAAACAAACAAAATGTGACACTGAGTCCTCCATCACCAATCATTGGGTGTTATAGTTTAATATACTTGATATGAGCTTTAGAAATTAAGTTCCTAGGTAATGGTCTCCTCTGAAATTCTGCTTCATACTTGATTCCTAGAATTTCAGAATCATTACTATCTCCTCCCAGTGATCATAGCAATTTACTACTGAAAATTTGAAGAAATCGTTTTAGTAATCCTAAGAAATCTGATTATCATCTACACACACATCAAATCAGTAGCAGCCACATTCTATTATTATCTGAGTGTATTTAATCCCTTCTTGAGTTAATGAGCTGTAAAGAATAAAACCTATGGAATAGTTATGAAACTAACAGTCACCATTCTTCTACCTAATAGTGCAATATAAGTTTATAAAAGCAGGGACTATTCTGAAGTATTAGATGATAGCTCCTAACTCTAATAGTCTCATAAAGTAGGATTTTACATACTCATGTTTCCTGCTTTGGGAGAGCAAAGGTAAGGATAAATGATATAAGTAAATTACCCTACATATCAGAAGGAAAATACTACTGGCTTTAAATCAACTTCCTTCATATAGTGTTGATGAAACAAATATTAACAATTCCAGAGGCCAGGAAGCATTATACAAATCACTTTATCATGATGCACAAACAGCCAACTTAGATCAATAATCCAAGAAAGAAAAAGGAACAAATTAGAAGCAATTAAGGTTTCCAAAACGAAGCAGCTCCCGGTGGCAGCTTACACTTGTAATCCTAGCTACTCAAGGCCTGAAATCAGAGGATCTGGATTAAAAGTCTTTCTAGGATGAAAATCTTCCTGTCTGAAACATCAGCTCTGTGGCCACAGCCCAGCTGATGCACTCTGCCCACCAAGTTCCAAACACTAAAGACCATCTCCTAATTGAAATACTAGCAAACGTACTCACACATTATTTCCTCTTTTGGAGATAGTTGAAATATGTATCAGAAACATTTCCCTGGCTTCAGAGTTGAAGTGGAAATATGTTCTCACTAGAAGCCCATCTGGTAAATTATACAGTCAATCATTTTTCCTCACATCTTGTTGGCTAGATTGAACAATGAGTGTTTTGATCAGAAGAGATAAGTATGAGCATACAGGTTGTAAAAGTACTGTAATCAGGGCTGGTGTTTGTCCTAGTGGTGAGTGTTTGCCTAGCATGCATAAAAACCAGGGTTCGATTCCTTGGTAGCACATACATAGAAAAAAGTCGGAAATGGTGCTGAAGCTCAAGTGGTAGAGCTCTAGCCTTGAGAAAGTCTAAGGACAGTGCTCAGGCCCTGAGCTCAAGCCAAGGACTGGCAAAAAGTACTATAATCATAGGTACTCAAGATAAGCTGAGATCTGAAGATTCCAGCTCAAAATCAGCCATGCAATAAATTCTGTAAGACTCTTACCTCTAATTAACCAGCAAAAAAAACCCGTGAACATTGAGTTGTGGTTAAAATGCCAGAGGCCTAAGCTTTGTATAAAAGTGCTAAGGGGTAGCATCCAGACCATGACTCAAGCCCAGGGACTGGCTCACACACACAAAAACCAACCCTGACAACACCACAGGATATGCATATGTTTGGGAGGGATGCAGATGCATGGGATGCTGATGTCATTTACCTAACAGTTAGTCTCAACCATTCTGTACAAGGCAATCCTCTCTCTGAAATCTCCTAGGTAAAAATGGTCCTCATGATCAGCACATAGACACTTATTCCCCACTGCACATTTAAAATACAAACACAGAGACAGGAGTTTAGATTAGTGGTAGAGTGCTTGCCTAGCCTGCATGAAGACCCAGGTTCAATACCTCCTTATTACATACAAAAAGCCAGAAATGGTGCTGTGGTTCAAGTGGTAGAGCTCTACCCTTGAGAAAGCCCAAGGACAATGCCTAGGACTGGCAAAAAACAAAACAAATAAAGGCTGTCAATGGGGCTGATGTGGCTTAGTGGTAAAGTGCTTGCCTAGCATGCAGGAGGCCCTGGGTTCGATTCCTCAGTACCACATAAACTTACTCACATACTACCACTCTACCACTCTACCACTAAGCTCACTCCTGGCTCCATTGACAGTCTTCAGAAAAAAATTTAACCTAGTGCTCTACACCCTGAGTTCAAGCCTTGGTACTGGTCCATTAGCTGCTCTCCATCTAGGGTGAGGGCACCGGCTCAGCCACCAGGAAACCCCATGCCAGGACAGATGTCTACCATTCAGATAGCAGCACAGGAGTGAAGATGCTCCCACCGTAGACCTAGTTATATGGCCATCCCTGCATGCAGGACAGGAAGAGCTGGGGGCAGGTGTTCTCTGTGTTTTTCCAAAGCCTATCCCAGGCTCCTCTTGTGACTGATTAGACCAAGAGAGTACCAGGTTCCCTCTCACAGTCCTGGCTCCTTTTTTCTTTTCCAGTCGTGAGACTTGAACTCAGATCCTGGGTACTTTCCCTGAGCTCTTTTGCTCAAGGTTGATGCTCTACCTTTTGAACCACAGTGCCATTTCCCGCTTTTTCTTTTCATGCAGAACTCTGATATCTCCCATGCTGTGCCTGCAGGGAGGCACTCCACACCACAAACAGAGCCACCTATGCCTTGACTGTGAGGGACCCCACTCCTCACCCCTAACCCTTGCGCCCCCCTCGACTCCATTCACAGCTCCTCTGGGAATGGATGTCCAGCCTACCCATTCCCACACTCACAACGGGTCTACACTTGTCTTCCAAGGGCCCATTCTTCTGCCAGCCAGAGCACAGACTGTGCACACCATGGCAATCACAGAGCTCAAAATCAAAGGCTGAAATGCAGAAGGGGGTGGCCCAGCAGTTGTCCAGGGCCCATCGCCCATACTGTGCATGCTCTAGCCTGTGACTTTCCCCACCCCTCCCTTTACAGGGAAGCGCCATGCCCACATCCTGATGCCTGGCCCCCTCCAATTCCATTCTCCCTTGGATTTTGCAGACAGTCTACCATCAGGATCTAAAGATTCTATTCATCACTTTATGTCCTTATCACTGAATTGCTGTTTTAGCAGGCTTTCCCCCTGCCATGGAGAGTGGGCATGTCATGTGCTCTCAAAGGAGAAGTTGACCAGGAGAAGAAATATGCACTTCATGTGAGTGCTGGACAGGGTAGGAGGGCTCCCCAAGACCATAGGCCACAGGAGGGGTGCAGATGGGGGAATGCTAGGGGCCCCAGAGGACAGTGGGATTTACGGCACAGTTGTCTTCTTCTGTAGGGTTGACACCTCTTCACAGAGCCCATAGAATGAGGTTCACACCCCAGATGTCAGAGACAGTGCAGATAACCAATGGGCACAGGGGTCATTGTCAACCCCAGATGCTGGCTGCATGCTGGGATGAAGGTAGAGGTATTTTCAAGGTTAGATAGGGTGGATGCTGCAGGGTCTAACCATTCTTTACAGATGGCTCTCTACCTCTCTTGAACTTAATCTCTATCTTGGGCTTTTTCTTGGCAGTTAACTGGAAATGAGGGTTTCATGGACTTTCCTTTCTGGGCTGGCTTCAAACAGAACCTGAAAAGTTAGCTATGCAGTTTTCAAACCATACCTTACTGAAGATGGGAAGCTTAATTTGCTGAGTTACTGGGTTGTACTTTGGCTCTGTACTCTATGCCTAATGGGAGGGCGCTCATCATTTGTAGACTAAGATCTCATGACCTCTAAAGCCAAATGCTACCTGAAAGTTCAGGGTAACAGCCTATGCATTGGGCCTGGGTGAATACATTCTCTGTAGGGCTGGGTCATCAAGCCATGTCCTACGCTGGAAGTAGGCAGTGCCACATTTGATAGGAACTTCTGCCAGAGATTGTCACCTCATGAAAGCAGATTCTAAATTTGTATTCCATTTCCTGTAGTGGAGAAATCCCCTCCAAGTTCAACAGTCTCTGATCCACCTGCAGGCCCCACACCAAATGAACCCTTGAGTGTCCTGTTGGTATGGGGATCTAATTCTGGAGGGAATTCTGGTTTAGTCCATGAATTAGCTAGACAAGTGATGACAAAGTTGTTGTGGATTACTATGAGAACAATCTAAGAAGCCCTGGAGGAGCATCAACCTGAGCCTCTGTGGGGCTAGAAATCTGATAGGACCTTGCAGTCTGAGAAACAATCACATGGCTTTGTGTTTGAAATCCAGACCAGTGAGTGCATTTCTTAGCTGTTAGCCAATATAGAGGAGGACATGAATAAGTGGGTGGGAAGCCTGTGTCAGACCCCTGGCTGGGGGCAGGTGTAGAGAACATAGGAAGGTAGATACCATGGCTGTGATGGGGCTAAAAAAGGGTAAAAGAGGCAAAGTAACCAGGTACTGGTAGCTGAAGCCTGTCATCCTAACTACTCAGGAGTTTGAGATCTGAGGATCACAATTCAAAGCCAGCCCAGGACAGAAACTCCATGATACTCTTATCTGCAATAAACTACTGAGTTCAAGAAGCTCAAGCTCAGTGACAGCACCCAGGCCCCGCATTCAAATCTCAGGACTGGCAAAAAAAATATCAAAGGACAAGGAGCTGGCCAAAAGTTAGAGGGACTCTATCTTGACAAACAATGGAATGGTAAGATGCACTCAGAAGACTTGCATAGAATCTGGAAGTGCCTGAGACCTATCTATGTATGTATCCTATCTGTTTGTCTAAATACATATGCTTTATGCATTTATATATTAGTATAGAGAGACAGATTAATACATATGACTATACATATATACATAGCAGACACTTATGGGTGGGTGGTATAGTTTGTGAGAGTTTGTGTGTGTGTTTTGTGGATGGCTATCTCTGTTTAAGTAAGATGGAAAATATGTAAATATATTTTAAAAACTTTGATAATACTTAGACATAAGCTCTTGGGGGAATCTGAAAGGACAAGATTATTCACAGGCACCTTTATCATTATGAAGTCCTCAGCAAGTTTTAATTTTTCTATTATTTTCTTTCTTTTTTTAAACCAGTACTATGGATTCCTCTCAGGGACCAGGGGCTGCCAATTACTATTTTTCTCATGGGTGGTACAAGAGGAACTGAGTCACAGTTCCACTTTTGCCTTTTTTGTGCTTAACTGAAGATAAAGATCTCTATCAGTGACTTTTTTTCTGGGGCTGGCTTCTAATCAGGATCCTCAGATCTCAGCCTTCTCTATAGCTACAATTAACAGTATGAGAACCCAGCACTGGGTTCCAATGCATAGGGCAAGAAATTGTGTGAATCTCTCAACTCCAAATAGATACAGTAAGCTAGAAGTGAAAGACCAATACCCTTAAGGAAAGATGCTGAGGGTTATCACATAGGCCCTAAGAGTAAGCCCTAAACACTATACACACCTGTGCATGCGCACACTCGCAGACATACACACACATGCACAAACACACAATATCTCAGGCAATATTGTATCTTGAATTAATATCCAGAGATTGGAAAACAGCATAGCAGGTAATGAAATGTGTTTTTCTTGTCTACATTGAGGGAAAGGGATAGGTCAGACGATGCAGAAGTGAAGAATTCAGAGGCAAATGCTGTGAGTGAAAATCTTGTAAAAAGCACTTTTCTTTTCTTTTCTTTCTTCTGCCAGTCCTGGGGCTTGAATTCAGGGCCTGAGCATTGCCCTTGGATTTTGTCAAGTCTAGCCCTCTGCCACTTGAGCCACAGTGTCACATCTCGATTTTCTATCTATGTGGTATTAAGGAATCAAACCCAGAACTTCATGGATGCTAGGCAAGCCCTATACCACAAGGCCAAACTCTCAACCCCGATATAGTATTTATAAATAGTCATCATCATCATATCAAAATATACTTTCTCCTACAAAGAATGAACATATATCTATGTGTGTAATGCTTTTTTAACATCACCAATACTTCTGTGATTTTCCTACTTGCATTTTTTACAATTGACAGCACAGATATTCATCAGGAAAGAAATAAATTAGGGTACAGAAACCTAACAACATCCTAGTAGACTGATGTCAAAAATATGTGCAAGATGGTCTGGGTGTTTGATCTAGTGGTATAGTGCTTGGCTACCACACAAAAAGACTCCGGCTTGATTCCCCAGTGCCATATACATGAAAACGTTAAAACCCTGTAAAAGGAAATTAAAGCAGAGCTGAGGAAAGGGAAAAACCTCCCATGCTCCTGGATTGGAAGAATCAACATCGTGAAAATGAAAATCTTGCCAAGGGCTATCTAAAAATTCAACGCAATACCCATCAATATCCCAATGTCAATCTTCACAGAAATAGAAGAGGCAATCCAAAATTTCATATGGAATAATAAAAGACCCTGTGTAGCAAAAACATTTCTTAGGAGAAAGAACAGCACAGGAGAAATTTCAATTCCAAACTTATAGACTCTATTACAGAGCTATAATCATCAAAACAGCTTGGTACTGACACAAGAACAAGAACTGAGGACCTGCATATTAAACCGCAGAACTACAGCCACCTAATCCTTGACAAGGGAGCCAAAAAAATAGAATGGAAGAAAGACAGCCTCTTCATCAAGTGGTGCTGGCAGAACTGGATAAGCACCTGCAGTAAACTAAAGTTGGATCCTTCTTTCTCACCCTGCACTAGAATTAACTCCAAATGGATCAAAGACTTGGAGGTAAAAGCCGACACACAGAAAACTTTACAAGTAGGAATAGGAGATACACTAGGCCTCCTTGGCACAGGTCGAAACTTTCTCAATAAGGACCAAGAATCAAAACAAATCAGAGAAAGGCTGGATAAATGGGACTGCATTAAATTGCAGAGCTTTTGCATGGCAAAGGACATAACTAGTAAATTAAATAGGAAGCCTACAGAATGGGAGAAGATCTTCACCAACCACACAACGGATACAGGCCTCATATCTAAAATATATCAACAGGTCAAAAAATTGAATCACCCCAAAACTAATCTCCAAAGAAACAACCATTCCAATAAAAGATGGGCCAAAGACTTAAAGAGAGTTTTCTCTGAAGAAGAAACAAAAATGGCTTATAGACTCATGAAGAAATGCTCAACATCTCTGGTCATAAAAAAAATGCAAATCAAAATAACTCTAAGATTCCACCTCACTCCAGTTAGAATGGCCAGGATCAAGAAAACTAGTAACAACAGATGTTGGAGGGGATGTGGCCATGAGGGAGCACTACTACACTGCTGGTAGGAGTGCAAACTTGTTCAACCACTATGGAAAGCAGTATGGTAGTTCCTCAAAAGACTAAACATGCAGCTTCCCTATGACCCAGCAATTCCACTACTAGGCATTTACCAATTGTCCAGAAACAAGGTGAGATTAAATCCACTAGCAAAATGATGTTCATTGCAGCACTATTTACCATAGCAAAGATATGGAACCAACCCAGATGTCCCTCAGTTGATGAGTGGATCAACATGATGTGGTATTTGTACACAATGGAATTCTATGCGGCTGTCAGATAGAAGGATCGACCAATTTGTTAGGAAATTGAAAGACTTAGAAAAAATCATATTAAGTGAAGTAAGCCAGACTCAAAGGAAGATAGGCTAAATGGTTTCCCTCATTTGTCATAATCAGTAGAAACCTTGGGCTCTCCTAGCAGGGATTTGCAATGGAGCAAAACCTATATACATAAGGCCATATAATATGACACTAAATGAAAGGACCTCTAGGATATAGAAACAGAAGCCATATAATGAGTGATGGTTGTCCTTAATGTACTATGTTATCTCTCATCTCTTTTGCTACCCCTTGATTATCTCATATTGTTACAATATCTTACTTTGTTATCTGATATATTGTATATATTTATATTTGGTTATTTGAAATTGGATAGGGAAGTGGGTAAACAAGATGAGGGGTGGGGGTGGGTGGGAGGGAAATGGGGACCAAGACATGAGAAAGGGTATCAATGTATGTGAATTAAAGTACCTTCTATCTGGCAAATATAATGTAACACTTCTATTACAATAAAAAATATATATATATATAAAAGAAAACGCTGGAAGTGGGGCTGTGGCTCGGTGGGTAAGCTATAGCCTAAAGAAAGCCCAAGAACAATGCTCAGGCTCTGAGGTCAAGTCCCAGGACTAGGAAAAAAATTGCAAGAGGCAAAATGCAGGCTGAGAGGGCCCTGTGAAGCGAAATGGCTTGTGAAGGATAAGGGGAATAGCGGCAGTTACATTCGGATCTTACCTAAGAAAGTCTCCTTGAGCCTGAGACCAGGGTAGTACCTGGTAGGTGACCCTACCTCCGTCACAATGGAACAGAATATGGAACCCTGGTAACCAAGGCACTGTAACCATCTCAAGCCAGCTCACTTTGCCTGTGTCTCAGGAGGAAGAAAGATGTTGCGGTGCTGTTGCCAAAGGTTAGGAGACTCGGGTCTCAGACATGAGAGATACGGATGTCTCACTCGAAGATGTAGATGCTGGATCAGTGCCAAGCCACAAATCTAGTATATCAGGCCTTTCTCTAGGAAGAAAGAGGGAAACACCAGGGAAATTCACACGAGGTATATTCCTGAGATCAAACGTAATTGACCCCATCATTCTCCCCACACTACAACCTTCTTGTGTGCTTTCAAGTGACTATACTGAGATGACAGTTTGTGTCATTTTCAATCTACTCTATCCCAATTCCTAAGTGTGAAGTTTGCTCCCATTTCTATGTTTGAAATATCCATAGTATTTGCCACCATAGTGTGACGGTGAGTCTGCTCAGACTCTGAATGGGCCTTGTAACCTATGGATACTGAAGGAAGGCCTGTTGGAGATACTATTGATGAAGCTGATCCCTTCCTACCAGAAAGGTGATCTGTTTTATGTGGGAAATTTCCTGCACAATTTCAGACAGTGGGGACAATGGAGCAGTTGCTGGATAATCTCTTGAAAAAGTGAGTGTTCCCCCTCCAAACCCAGGCTAGCTCAGCCCCTCCTGGCCGAGTCTTGGAATACTTGGCACCTCTCTGAGCCTGTTTGGTTGACTGGGGTGTTCACAGGGGAGCTTAGCATAACACAAGTGCACAAGCTGACTACTTTATTAGGACTGGGCCACCATTGCCATTTCATGTCCCTCAGAAGCTGCTGGAGTCTCAGCAGTGTGCTTACTGAGAATTTGGATTACAGGCATGAGTGAGTGGCACCGAATTGCAGCCCTCACCTAGGTGACGTCCTAGGAAATCCCATTTCCCAGTAGGAAATAAGGTTTCAGTAGCATAGGTGGAGGCCTCTGAAGTACTGGAGACAGAGGAAAAACTGGGGACTGAATCACTTTTGAACCATCAGGGAGGGATTGTGATAGCTTTGCCTGTTAGACCCTCAAAGCATTTATGTTTTAGTGTGTGATCCAGTGGTGCCACTTGAACTTGAACCCATGTCTAAATGCCATCCCTTTGTTGTTCAAAGATTAGCACTGTACCATTTGAGTCATATGTCAAGTTCTGGCTTTTTGCTGCCTAATTGATTGTCTGTGCCTTTAGAATTTTTTTAAAGAATTTATTAAGGTTAATTTTTACATGATATTTTAAATGACAAGTTTAACAAACAAGTGTTCAAGGCGGGAATCTCTATTTAAAATCACTGGGACTTAGTATGCAGTTATTGAGACCTCGCTCTTGTGCTATTTGGATTTAATAGCCACATATAAAGGATACCATGCGCCTTTTGTTCTGTAGGTCTTGACTTGTCTCACTCAACATGATTCGCTCTAGGCTCATCCATTTCCCTGTGAATGCCATTATTTTATCTTCTCTGTTGGCTATATAGAATTCCATTGTGTATATATACCACATTTTCTTTATCCATTCATTTACAGTAGGGCATCTGGCTTGTTTCCATCGCCTGGCTATTGTGAATAGTGCAGAGATGGACATAGGTGAGCAGGATTTCTTATAATATCTTGGGTCATGATGTTCAGGATAGATGCCCAGAAGTGGTATGGCGGGATCATAGGTAAGGTCTATTTTCAGTTCTTTAAGAAACCTCCACACTGCTTTCCAGAGTGGCTGAACTAGTCTACATTCACACCAGCAGTGTAATAGGGTTCCTTTTTCCCCACAACCCTGCCAGCAACTGTCATTGTCTGAGTTCAAAATCTTGGCCATTCTTGTTGGGGTAAGGTGGTATCTTAGGGTTGTTTTTATTTGCATTTCTTTTATGACCAAAGATGATGAACATTTTCTCATATGTTTCTCTGCCATTTTAATCTCTTCTTCTGATAAGTCTCTCTTTAGTTCCCTTGCCCATTTAGTGAATGGTTTATTGGGTTTGGGGGGGGGGGAATTTATTTCTGTCTTTGGCAGTGAGGTGGGTCTCTTGGAGGCAACATATGGATGGGTGGTGTTTCTTAATCCAGTCTGCTGCTCTGTGTCTTTTGATTGGATTGTCCAGCCCATTCACATTTAGAGAAATTATAGAGAAGTGGTTAATGTCCAATGTCATTATTTTTACTTCTGAGTTTCTTTCTCTCTGTTTCCCTCTTTTGTGTTTAGTCAATTACAGATATTCGCTTCTTGATGGGGGTTCTTGATGTTCTACAATTTGTTCTTGATTAATTAATATTTTTAACGCTGGTTTAGTGTGCACGGATTCATAAAACTTCTTTTTGGAGTGAAATATTCTTGTTTTTCCCTCAAATGTAAATGCTAGCTTTGCTGGATATATCAGTCTGGGTTGGCAGTTGTTGGTCTTCAGGACATCAATGATATTTTTCGAAGCTTTTCTTGAATTTAGGGTTTGCGTGGAAAGATCTGCTGTGATTCAATTTTTTTCCCATTGTAGTATAGCTCTTTCTTTGTTTTTGCAGCATTTATCAGTTCTTTGGTATTTGGGTCTAGTGTCTTTACTATGATATGTCTAGATGAGTTCCTTCAAGGATCTTGCCTGTTTGGAGTCCTGAAACCTTCAATAATGTGAGTATTTTCCCTTTTGAGGTTGGGGAAGTTCTCTGCTATGATTTTGGTGAAGAGGGGTTGCATTCCTTTGTCCTGAAATTCTGCGCCCTCCTCAATCCCTATTATATGAAGGTTAGACTTCTTTGCTGCATCTGCCAGGTCCTGGAGTTCTCTCTAGTGGATTCTGACTGATTTTTCCAAGGTGGCGATTCTCTGTTCCAGCTCTTTTGTTTTATCTTCTGTTCCTGATGTTCTATTCTCCATCTCAATCAATCTGCTGCTTAATGCCACCATTTTTGCTTGAAGTGTGGACACTGAGCTGATCATGTCTGCTGAGAGGGTATTGAACTTTTCTTCTCTCCCGTCCCGCGGGTTCACTTATTCGTAAAGCCCGAGGAGGCACCTCCTAAAAGAAGAAAACCAATGGGGGAAAGAGAGGAAGGAGACCAGGCGCATAAAGAAAGACAGAGACAATCTGAGTCGCGTCAAGGTCTCATTTATTAAAAGTAAAGCAGGGTTTATATACCCTGAGTGTAAGGAAGGGAGTATAGAGGGGGGGAATGGAGAGTTTTTGTGATAACAAGAACGGGAAATCTCAAAGTTAGGGGTGGGTCAGGTTATTCTTTTGGCCATTGTGCTAACCCAAGCGACACAACCTGCGGTTATTCCGAGAAGTATTTTGTGCAGATGACTCAACCAGGTGCGGTTTGCCCAAGGCTAGAGGGTCTTTGCTTTGTTCCGTTTAACTCCTTGGTCTCTGACAATTCCCCCTTTCCTTTAAAGAACAGTCTTTAAAGATTGGTTGAGAGAACATCCTGTCTTAGGCTATATGGAGGGCCACCTTACTCCTGGCAACATGCCTTGTTGAGCCGGCCAGTACAGCCTCTGTATGTTGTGCCATCCAGGGTAAGCTCCATACTATTCCCGTCATTGGATGCTCTCTAGCTACCTTGGGGTTAACGGGTGAGGAGTTTATGGAACTGAAGTCCTCTCTCAGGAGGGTTCTCAACAGGCCCTGCAGGGCCTTCTAGGTCCTCTAGGCAACGACAATGCACCGAGATTGACAGAATTAACTTGATGTTTATAAAATATGTAAGGCGCTGAAAAAGCTCAAAGGCCAAAAGAATTATACTGGAAAAATTTAAAAAGGTCCCGAAATTAGGCTAGAGTGGTGAAGTCTAGTCCTGGACTTTGGTCAGTATCAACAGTACTAAGGGGCTGATATTGAATAGCTATTATTTTAGTCTTAACTACTGTATTTATTTGGGTTTTTATAAAAGTCATAATTTTATTGAAAAGGAAAGGCCCGAAAGAGAGTAAAATAAGTATACCGAATAAGGGTCCTAACAGGGGTAGGAGATAAGGTAAAAGCCCATTAAGCCCAGTCCAGAGGGGGTTATCAGTCAGTTCCCTTCGTCGTTTTTCCAGATCTTCCTGAAGGTTCTTGATCTTGTCCCGGACAATGCCAGACTTGTTTGCATAAAAGCAGCATCGTTCCTGTAAAGCCAAGCAGATACCTCCCTGTTCTGCGGTTAGTAAATCTAACCCCCTTCTATTTTGGAGGACCATTTCCGCTAGGGAGTCCACTTGGTCCTGTAGATCCTGGATAGTGCTAGATAATGCTTGGACATCTCCAATTAATTGTTTTGATAATTGATTATACTTATGTAGAGACACACCTAATCCGGCTGTTCCCGACCCTACGGCCGCAGTAACTCCTAGGGTCACAAGGAGGGGAATAAATGTAATTGCTCGTGTGTGTCTCTTTCCTCCTATCATATCAAAACTAGGGACAGGTAGGGGCTCATCCCCTGGTACGACACTTATATCTGGGAGTAATAAAGCGAGAACACAATTTCCTGTCCAGTTGGATGGCAATTGGGGATAGGCCAAATTTCCTCCACAGACAAATATTGTGCCGCTGGGGGAGCAAAGAGACGGGGTAGGTTGAGAATAGTTCTTCAATATTTCACAATTATTGGAGGGGTATGTGCCAATATCAACATCTAGGGTATTGTTTTGCATTGCACCTGAGAGGCAGGTTGTAAAATTGCCCATAGGTTGGACCCTCAGAGGGGGGCTAGGGGAGCATGTGTCTTTAGTACTCACATTATATGTGGCGGAAATGGCTAAAGGCATAACTCTCCCTGCTGCTAAACAAAGCCAACAATCACTAGCAAGTACAGGGTTAGAGTTGTTGAGTAAAAGAAAGGTGGTGTTTAAAATATCCATTGTATTTATATCTAAATTTGATGCTCGGGACTTGGGTAATGCTAAGGGATGATACGTAAGTTGAGGCAGTTGGGGTTCTAGTGATTTCAGTACTTGGATATGTTTAATAGCATCTGTGGGCCCTCCTCCATCAGATACGCCTATGGGGGCCGTAAGGGGCCAGCAAGAGGGTTTGCCAATAGTTCCCTCACAGCCAGCAAGTTGCAACTGCGTATGGAGTCTTGTATACCCAAAAAGACCAGTGGTCACGTGTGTGGCCGTTCCTTCAGGGTGAAAGGTTTTGGTCAGGGAGGCTTGAAAGTATTGAAGGCCTTGTTTGCCTATACAAATGGCGGCTGATGTATAGCAAGTGCTGTGCATTGCTGTGGTATATGCGCAGGATTCTGAGCAATTTTGTCTGGCTTGGCCTGTTTTAGAGGGAACTATTTTTGGTTTATTAATGCAAACCCATTTTGGTTGATGAAATCCTCCAGAATTAGTATTTACTTCTGCGCGGAGGTAGGCCACCTTAGTTGTACAATCCACTGTCCGAGTGTAACTACTAGGAGCTTCAGGCCAATATCCTCCTGAGCAGTCACAGGGAGGGCCAAAGAGTGCAGTATAAAGTTCCTTTCTTGAGGGGGGGGTCCAAAGCCTGAATTTACATTTTTGATTATTATTGAGGCTAAAAGCCATAGGGGCACAAGTTTTGGCTGCATCTTTATCTTACCAATTACAGGAATGGTCACGAGTTATTGAGACTCTGCAGCACCGTGGATCCTAGAAGAAGAGAAAAACTTTCTCAGGGAGGGTCCCTGGATTTATTATATGGTTTTATTAATCTTTCAGGTAACCACCTAGCTCCCCCTTCTTTAGAATTATAAATGCAAGCTGATCCTTTTCCCCAGATAATGACTGGGTCAGGGCCGTTCCATTTTCCCGTCAGTGGGTCTTTCCATAGGGCCTGGGCGTAGTCTGTTTGTGTGGTGGGATGCCAAAGGCGTTCTGCGGCAGATTTGCCATTAGCGTCAAGAGTTAAAAAGTTTAAGACAAAGAGAGCATGTAATAATAAAGTCTTATAGTTTCCTTTAAGGGAATATAATGTCTCTTGTGAGGCAAGTTTAATGAGGGTGTTTTTTAAAGTCTGATGAGCCCTTTCCACTATTCCTTGTCCTTGGGGGTTGTAGGGGATTCCAGTAATATGTTTTATGCTCATTTGGGAGCAAAATTGTTTGAACTTTTGACTGGTATATCCGGGC
Source organism: Megascapheus bottae (assembly GCF_031878675.1). Taxonomy (NCBI): domain Eukaryota; kingdom Metazoa; phylum Chordata; class Mammalia; order Rodentia; family Geomyidae; genus Megascapheus; species Megascapheus bottae. The sequence goes on along the minus strand of NW_028327830.1, from coordinate 729,984 downwards.
CCATTGTCAGTCTTTATAGCTTGGGGTTGTCCCATGACAGAAAAAACATATAGGAGATGGTTTATAACATCTTTTGTGGCCTCCCCTAAATGAGCGGAGGCACAAATAAATCCACTAAAGGTATCAATGGTAACATGTACATATTTTAACCTTCCAAAGGAGGGGACATGAGTAACATCCATTTGCCAAAGTTGTCCAGGTATGAGCCCTCTGGGGTTTACACCTACATGGGGTTCAGGGAGCAGGGTTAGGCAATTTTTGCAGTTTTTAACAATTTGTCTTGCCTGTTCTCTAGTAATTTTAAATTTTAAGCGCAGGGTATGAGCATTAAGGTGGTGAACAGCATGGGCCTCTTGTGCAAGGGTCACCGGATTAACTGTTTGAGATAAGGTAACTATCAGCTAATTCATTGCCCCGGGTTAGTGGCCCAGGTAGGCCAGAATGAGCACGAATATGTCCTACAAAGAAAGGGTACGAACGTTGTCTAATAAGTTTTTGCAATTCAAAAAATAATTGAAAAGTAGGTGTAGTAGGCTGAATAACCGGAACCATTTCTAAAACTTGTAAAGCTCTGACAACATAATGGCTATCCGAAAACAGATTAAAAGGGTGGGTCTTTAATAACCGAAAAACACAAAGCGCAGCAAATAATTCTACTAACCGAGCAGATTTAAAGGAAGTATTTACAAAGTGGGAAACATTATTAATAACATATGAAGCTTTTCCATTTTTCGAACCATCAATAAAGATGCTCAAAGTATTGGGGATGGGCTTTATCAAGGTATTTTTTAGAAAAACGAAAGGAGTGATATTAAGGAATTGAATAAGTCTGTCACTGGGCATGTGAGTATCAAAGCTACCCTGGAACCCAGTGCATAAAACAGCCCAATCATCTTGTCTTTGTTGTAACCAATTAATTTGTTCCTTAGAGTAAGGGGTAATTATGATATCGGGATCTTTTCCAAAATACCTGACTGAAATTTTTAATCCTATAAAGATAAGTTGAGATATTAAAAGGGGGTAGGGGGGTAAAACTTTAGATTGAGAGGCAGAAGCATGTACCCAAAATAGGGGTACTGCTCTCTGCCACAGTAAACCAGTGGGGGTGAATTCGGTGGCAAATATAATTAAATAAAGAGGCAAACTGGGGTCAAAATAGCCTATATTTTGTTGGGTAATAGCTGCTTCTAATTTTATTAAGGCCTTTTCAGCCTCTGGAGTAATTTTTCTTGGGGATGTGGGATCAGAATTTCCCTGCAAAATATTAAACAAGGGTTTTAATTCTCCTGTTGTTAATTTAAGATAAGGGCGTAGCCAATTAATGTCCCCTAGAAGTTTTTGAAAATCATTTAGGCAAACTAATTTATCCCTTTTGATTTTAATTTTTTGCGAATAAATTAAGTTGGGTTCTAATTGAAATCCTAAAAATAAAAAGGAATAGCAGGTTTGAATTTTTTCTGGGGATATAAAAAATCCTCTATCTTGTAAAGCAATAATTATTTTTTGAGTCACTTGATGCGCCTCCGTTTCTTGTTTGGCGGCAATTAATAGATCATCCATATAATGTATAATATATATATGAGGGTATTGAACACGAATTGGGTCTATGGATTGAGCCACAAATTTTTGACAAAGAGTGGGAGAATTAGCCATACCCTGTGGCAACACTCGCCATTGAAAGCGGGGATTAGGGCCCTTATGGTTTATCATGGGTATGGAAAAGGCAAATCTTTTACAATCTCCAGGATCGAGGGGAATGGAGAAAAAAGTCTTTTATATCTATTACAATTTTAAAAAATTCTTTAGGGATAGCTGTGGGAGAGGGCAGTCCAGGTTGTAGGGCTCCCATGGGTGCCATGGTTTTATTAATTTCCCTTAGATCCTGCAGTAACCTCCAACTCCCATTTTTCTTTTTTGTAACAAATATGGGAGTATTCCAGGGAGAGGTAGAAGGTTCAAGATGTCCCTGCTCTAATTGTTCCTGCACCAACTGAAGAGCAGCCTGAACCTTTTCTTGAGGCATGGACCACTGGTCTATCCAAACCGGATTGTCAGATTTCCAAGTTATTTTATCGGCTTGGAGCGCAGGGGGAGCAGTGGTCTTTAGGAAAAAAGGTCGGTCCCAAGACCCTTTCTATCCCATTTAGGGGTGGGTATAATTGGGTGACTAATTCCTTGCTCATGCTTTCCCAGCCCTTTTCCTGGCAAATATCCAGACTTGAGCATCATGTTAGTCACAGTCTCATTAGGGCTGAACATGATAACTCCCATTTGGGTCATTATATCTCTCCCCCATAGATTTACAGGGAGTCCGTCCACCACAAAAGGTTTAACTGTCCCAATGTTTCCCTCTGGGTCTGTCCATGTTAATATTTTAGAACTCTGGAGTGTATTTTGAGTCTGCCCAATACCCTTTAAATGGGTAGCGGTGGGTTCCAGAGGCCAAGAGATAGGCCAATGTTGTTTTGCAATGACAGTAGCATCGGCCCCTGTATCTAAAAGACCCAGGAATTGTTTTCCTTCCAAAAATAGTTTTAAAGTTGGTCGAGATTCTGTCAATTGATGTACCCAAAATATATCTGTTGATCCTGGGGAAGAATTGCCACGCTGGGGATGCTTATATGGGAACTGTCCTGTTACCGGCAGAGGGAGGGCTTGTGCAATGCGTTGGCCTGCCGATATGGCAAGAGGGCCTTGAGAGGCATGAACTAAAATTTTTAATTCGCCTGAATAATCGGTGTCAACCACCGAGGGAATGACAGAGAGTCCTTGCAGTGAGCTCGAAGCTCGGCCTATAATAAGAAAAAACATTCCTGGCGGGGGAGGCCCGAACCTTCCAGAGTTTATAACAACTGTTCCTTCCTCTGGAGTTATAATCCTGGTGGTGGAGGAACAGAGGTCCAGTCCTGCGCTGCCTGCAGTGGCTCGGAACAAGTCTGAGTCAGCGATGTTTGCATCAGAGGCAGATTTTGGGCAGGAAGGGTCATTGGTTGTCTCGGTGGGTAGGTAGGGCCCCCTGCTGGGGCCCGTAGCCCGTTTCCCGAAACCGCAGATAAAGGCTGGCCATTTATATCGGTCTTGGACCGGCACTCTCTAGCCCAGTGACGGCCTCTTTTGCATTTAGGACAAAGGCCAGGGGGAAGGGGGAGGGGAATTGTCCCAGGAACGTTGGGTTGTTTAATAGCTCCAGGGCATTCTCTAGCAAAATGTGCGATTTGTCCACATTTAAAACAGTTTTTAGGGCTAGATATTTGTCCTAGTTTTCCTGAAGGTGGAGTCTGGTTTTGGAGTATGGCTCCAATGGCCAAATTAATAGATTTAGACATTTTATGTTCAAAGGAATCCACATCATTGCAAATTTTAATCATACCATTTAAATCTAGGGTCTTTGTTTTGCCTCTTAAAGCAGCTTTACAGGCTGCATTAGCATTTTCTATGGCCAACTGTCTAACTATAATGTCATCTGTATCTACCTCACCTAATATTCTTTCGGCTGCTTCCAACAGTCTGGCAACAAATTGAGAATATGGTTCATTATTGCCTTGTACTACCCTGGAAAGAGAGGTAGTAACCGCTCCTGCAGCAGGCACGGCTCTCCAGGCGGCCAGGGCAGCCTGAGCAGTCTGGGTTAATATTCCTGCAGGGAGTTTTTGTTGTTTTTCCTCCGAGGCAAATTTGCCCCTCCCTGAAATTTTATCAGAAGACCATGAAGCCATTTGTGTATGTTTTTTATTGGTAATGGCTTGATTTTCTGCCTTATCTATAAATTCAGCTTTCCAGGTTAGATATTGACTCCTGGTTAAAACAGACTGTACAATCTTGTGCCACTCATGAGGCAATAAATGTCCCTCACCCCCGAGGCCCTCCAGTACTGTTAAAGTAAAAGGGGCGTTAATTCCATAATTCTTAACAGCCGAATGTAGTTCTTTAATTTGTTTAAACATTAATTTCCTATATGTAATTTGAGAATCTCTCCTTGCCTCCTCCTGATCACCCCCTTCCTCCTCGGAGTCAGAGGAATCTAGGTTTTGTCCCTCCTCCTGCCTTCTGGTGGTGTCCACCTCCTCCTCTCCCGCTTCTCCTTCCTCCCCCTCTTGTTCCCTAGGTTGAGTGTTAGAGCGAGTAATTACGGGGAAGGAGAGGGAAACAGTTTGTGCCCCGGATCTGAGTCTACTATTACAGCTCTTTGAGGCCGAGGGTGTTTTAGCGGGCTTGTTACCCGAGGCATGGGGGGTAGTCATGGCTTCCCCAACAAGATCCATTTGTAAATCATGAATTTGCAAAGTGAGGTCCCTTAACTCTCTTTTTAAATGAAGCACGTTTTTTAATTCTGTCACTTGTTTCAAGAGAGAGTCTTTGGATTTAAGGAGACCTTGCACCTCCGGAGGAACAGAAAATGATCTCAACATTTTCTGTGGTGGGGCTGACGGGAGAGAGGTGTCTGGATAGGGGGGAGGGGTGGGCCAGTGAAGGGCCCTTATCTCTGGAGTCTGTATAGCTGCAGAAACTTGGGGAAGAGGAAAAGGGCCATATCTTTCTTCCTCACAATGCGCTGCCTCCTTCTCTAGCTCCACCTCAGAGGGGGGGTTGAGCTTGCCATTATCAGGAGAAGTCTTAGGAATAATAGGATAAATATTTTTATAAGGTTTTAGTGACATATTTTTCTTTTTAGTATTGTTCTTGATCCTGTCTTCTAAAGGGGGTTGGACTTGTTCCTCTTTTTCGGGAATTAAAGGTGGCGCCAAGCGGCGTCCTGAGGGCACAGGCTCATCAATCAAAGAGGGAGTGCGCGAGCCAGGCCGAAGGCCAGTGACCATAGGTTTTTCATTTTCACTTTCGCTTTTGCGAGACGGGCAACGTGACTCCGTTAGGTAGTCCTCTGTTAAAGCTAGTAAGCGAGCACTGTCACCTCCCTCCTCTGCTTCCTTTAAAATATCTCTAATAACCCCATAGAAGCTAAAGAAGGCCTCGGGGATTTGCTCTCCCTGACGGAGTAAATCATTGATATTTTTCCCTACCTTATTCCAGGTAAGGGGATGGATGTCTGGTCCGTGCAAGACCAACCACGGACACTTTTCTCCAACAAAACAAAAGAATTTTACCAAATCTTTCTTTTTAACTCTTATTCCTCTCTCCCTAAGTGATCCTTTCATTTCTTTTATAAATAAAACCTCTTTTTCATTTCTTTTATAAATAAAACCTCTTTTGATAACGCTTTGCCCATGGTTGATGGGACGGCAGAACTTACCTCAAGACTCTCCCACGGTGCACGAGCGATGCGGTGTGGGCGTCTCTACCTTAATATAATCGGGGTCCCCTGCTCTCCACGCCATCCGGTAGGTCACCGTGCCTCGAGCCCCACGTTGGGCGCCACTTCTCCCGTCCCGCGGGTTCAGTTATTCGTAAAGCCCGAGGAGGCACCTCCTAAAAGAAGAATACCAATGGGGGAAAGAGAGGAAGGAGACCAGGCGCATAAAGAAAGACAGAGACAATCTGAGTCGCGTCAAGGTCTCATTTATTAAAAGTAAAGCAGGGTTTATATACCCTGAGTGTAAGGAAGGGAGTATAGAGGGGGGGGGAATGGAGAGTTTTTGTGATAACAAGAACGGGAAATCTCAAGGTTAGGGGTGGGTCAGGTTATTCTTTTGGCCATTGTGCTAACCCAAGCGACACAACCTGCGGTTATTCCGAGAAGTATTTTGTGCAGATGACTCAACCAGGTGCGGTTTGCCCAAGGCTAGAGGGTCTTTGCTTTGTTCCGTTTAACTCCTTGTTCTCTGACATTCTTCCACTTCTCTTTTAAATTCGAAGATTTCCTTGGGAATTTCTTGCTTTTGTTTTTGGAATTCAGCCTTCATTTCCAAAATCAGCTCCTTGATTTGAGTCATATTTCGTGTCTCTTTAAGTGTCATTTCTTGGGATGGTGACATCTCTCTTGTCCCTTCGCTCTTGTTTCCTTTTGGGCTTTGTGTGGGACTTTGATTATTTATGTATGTTGTAATTTTTCTTTGTGCTCTTCTAGCCATCGAGAACTGTTGTTGTAGTTCACGCTGTTGTCCGTAGGTGGCGGTCTTTACTTGGATTGGGACCGGTGGTTCTCAGCCAAATTAATTCTGCTGCTGACTAGGTCAGTTTGCAATTTTTGCAGGGGTTCGGCTGGTTCCCAGAGTCTGTGTGATGCTGCACGACTAGCTCTCAGCCCAACCAGTGGCCTCACAGTGGGCCTTGGAATGGGTCTGTGTGCTTCAGTCTCAGCTGGCTGGACAGATGGTTGGTTTTCCTGCACTGTTTCCAGGGGTGGGCTCCCGGCCTAGGGTCTGGTGTTTGGGAGTTTCCAAGAGCCCTCAGCTGGACTAGGTGGTGTCCTCTCTGTTCCCAGGGGTGGGGCCCAGCCGAGGACATAGCCTCCAAGGGTGGAGCCTTGCCTTTCTAGTTCTCAGAAGGGGAGCTTGGCTACTGGTCTGCCCTTTATTTCCCTGCTGTGTTTCCACTACTTTAGCCAAGAGTCTGTGACTGTGAGGGTCCCCTTGGTGCTGTCTTGCTGGGGATTCCCAGCTGGAGGCTGCCCGGCTCAAGATTAGAGTGGGACAGATGCTGGTTCCCAGACTCCCATAGACCCCACCCGCTGTTGGAAAGCAGGTTCTCAGTGCCCCCCATTCTCCAGACCCAGTGGCTTGGAAGAGGAACCTGTTGGGAGTGTGAGCTGGGACACCTCCGCCCCTTTATTGGGGTGCTGTCTTAGTGCCTGCCTGCCTGTCAGTCTCCGGTCAAAGGCCTGGGAGAGGAACCTGTTGGGCGGGTGGTAGCAAGGACACCTCTGCCCCCTTGGTGGGGTGCTTGGTTTTAGCGCCTGCCTGCCTGTCAATCTCCAGTCCTCCAGTCTGAGGCCTGGGGGAGGAGGCTGTTGGGAGAGTGGGGGCTGGGACACCTCCGCCTCCATTGGTGGGGTGCTGGGTCTTAGCGTCTGCCCGCCTGTCTGCCTCCAGTCAATGGCCTGGGGGAGGAGGCTGTTGAGGGAAGGGACAGGATTCTAAATTCCGTGTCCCCTCCCCTTGCCAGTCTTTCTCAGGCAAGGTGGAGGGGTCTGAGTTAAGTTCTATAGCTTGGCACCAGCTCTACTTTCCCAATGGGTTTGGGGACCCATTGGACTACCCTCTGATCTATTCCTCTGTGTTTGGCTGTGGGCTGTTCCACGGTGTTGGGGAGTCATTCACTGCCCTCGACTTGTGGTCCACATCTGGGTTCCGCTGCTTGCTGTTCTGGTCTGCGTTGGTTTCTGCGTCTGGCTTCTGCTGCCTGCTGGCCTGGTCCTAAGCTGGTTTCTGCGGGTTGGGGCTGCCCAGACAGGGGCCCTCTGCCACCACTTTTCCCAGCTTGGAGCCAGCGGTGACGGGTAGGGAAGGGGTCCTCGAGTTTGGAATTCTTTGAGAAAGTTGGATGCAAGCTTTATCTGGATTTCTTTTCCAATTTGAGTCCTTCTCCGTTGCTTCTTGAGTTTGTTGTTGTGAATTTCTTAAGGTAGTTGGCTCTTGGGACTCCCTGGTTCACTCTTTTTGTGCCTTTAGACATTTACTGACTAGACTGGATTTCAACTGTGATCCTCACATCTCAGCCTACTGAGTGGCTAAGATTAGAGGCATGAGTATTTACTTCTTTATTTAGAGCATTCATTTATTGATTTATTTATTTGGAGCATTTACTTAGTTAATTTGAGGTGCATTTACTTTGGACAGATGCATAGAGGCCTCTCTCAGAAGCTTCTGGAAGTGGGGTGTAAAAGTCATCCTGTTGTCGAGGGTCTCTTCCCCTCTCAGCATATAAGTGCACATCTCTCCAGGACAGCCACAGCATTACAGTCCTGCAAGAAAGGGGCTTTGGTAGAAGGCTCAGAATGGAGAGAGAAGGCTCTCACATTCCTTGTACTGAATGTGCCCGCAGCATCATGTGTTCCATCTCTACAATGTGAATGGATTTCAACCACAGTGAATTCTACGAGCTCAAGAACTACCACACCCTGACACAACTCAAGTTCAATATGAGGCTCCGCATGCCAGACGCGGAGTTGCTCTTTCAATTACATATCCTTTTTGACCAGCTGGATGAATACACAACCAGTAAGACTAAGAAAAAGAAGAAGTCCTGGTGTGGGCGACTCAGAGCCTGTGAGTAGGAAGCCCACGTGGTCTAGGAACTGGTTGGCCCTTACTTCTACCCAGCTTGGTAAAATGTCCTTTATGGGTGGTGTCAGCCAGGTTATGTCTTTTCTATGTTTGAAAGGACTCAGGCATAAGCACTCATTAGAAAGACCCTACATCTCCTCATTGTTCATTCCAAACTCCAATTCTACAGCTTCCTCAATTAGAGCCTCATGGAAGTTGACTGACATTTCAACTTGCAGAGTCCACTCTAAGAATGCTGTACCTATTTCCATTCTTAGGTTTGGGTCGCCGTAAAAGAGCTTCTCCTGAACTCCAGATGAAAAACCCACCAGTGGAGCTGGTGACTGATGGAGATGGAGAATCATCATTGCACTCCAGAAAGGCATGGGACTTCTGTAGAAAATACCAAACAGGTTTGGAGTCCTGTGGATATACCTTGTGCTCTGAACCCCAGGTGTGACACTGTTGAATCTGCAGTTACTTTGGATGAAGAAAAAGAGGAGGCACATTTCCTTCCCTTTGCTTTCACAGTCCACCCACAGTCAGTCCACATGAGTCAAAGTGACACTCCACTTACTGTGCAGGCTGAAGTGCCACCCACTGGGCTCATGGAAAGTGTCCCCAGCTTGTGAGCGGGGGAAGCAGTAAGTGCATTCTCAATACTGGATTCACTGGAAGAAAATGAATCAATCCTCACAGAATATTCAGACCCATCCATCTCACCACAGGAGAACCAAACTTCATTCGACAAACTAGAATCCATGCCCCTCTTAACTCAGGAAGGACATTCTGTTTCTCATGAGGAGAGAGAACCTTCTGAGGACTCAGGTAGAATGACTGCCTGAAGGCTACTTGGAGGCCAGTCTGGATTTAGAGCTTCCCTGCCCCCTTTCTAAAAAGACATCTCTTTATCTCGCTCTCATGATTGGGGTCAAGTGTTCATTGCATTTACTTTTCTAACTAATAAACTCTCATTGTTAATAGTATGGTGTACAGTTCTTCAGTCCTTATTATACTGTGTTTTACTTTCCACCTACAATGTGAGGCCCCAGACACATAGTTCCTAGGTGGGGCAAAAACCAGACAGGTCTAGACCTGTACAAGATAACCTTACTGGATATACAGGGAACTATGAAATGCATGGAATCACCAGGAATCCAGGCCAGGCCTCCATGGAGAGACAGGTTAGTTACCAAAGCTTAAGGGCAGAGCAGATACATGGAAAGGTGTTTTGTCAATTGGGAAAATTTCCAGAGTAACTATAGTATTATGTGGGACTCTGTTTTTTGAGTTCAAGTCTGTTTATATATCCATTGTGCTTTGTATAAATATTTAAGAAAATTAAAACTCCACAATAGCATTAAAAATCTACTGTGGCCTTGAGTGTGGACTAGTTTTAGAGTGCTCGCCTAGTATACAAGGAGCCCTTGATTCAATTCCTAGGCACTGCATACACAGAAAAAGCCACATGAGGCACTGTGGCTCAAGTTTCAGAGCGGTAGCCATGAACAAAAAGTGGCCAAGGACAGTTCCTGGACCCTCAGTTCTAGCCCCAGGACTAGCCAAACAAGTAATCATACCATTTTCCATACATTTTGAAATAGATCTGATTTATCTAACCCTACTTCTTTTTTTGCCAGTCCAGGGTTTGTGCCACCAAGCTAATCTCCTGGCCCACAACCTTACTTTTTTTAATCATTTAATTTTTTTTACATAATCACATTTCATGCTGTCTGTATTAATACCATAAACAGTATGCTTAGAGTAATAATGGTAAAGGTAAAACGTAAGAAATTAATAACTAAAATTTCTTTTTTTTTTAGTTTCATAGCATTAGTACAATTTCATGAGAAAAGTTACCTAGAATGTTTATTTTACAGTTCAAGTAATCCATTTTCATAAATATATCAACCTATAGCCTTTATTTCAACACATTTCAAACTATTGTTTTCAATAATGAAAATACATACATATTTGTTGTACATGTAGAGCACTAGCATTGAGCTGAAGATCTCAGGAACAGCCCTAGCTAGGCACAGAGTTCATGCACCGCAAACAACAACAACAAAATTTATGAAGTGTCGGCAATGGTGGTTTTAAGCTAAGCAAAAATAGAGTAGAAACTGGTAAACTACATATTTGTGTGTAGGCAAAATAGTCAGAGTTATGCATTCGAAAAGGATAGAAACTTGAAAAAAAATGTTTTCACTCTCACTAGGTCCTGTCTCTTAATTTATTCAAGTAAGGGAAATGCTGGGTTTTATAAATGTTGCACTGCATATTAGAAAATCATAATATCTCTCATTAACCAAAAAAGACCAGGAACTGGGGCTTCGTTCAAATGACAGAGTATCAGGCAAGAGAAGAAAAAATTGAAGTAAGAATTTGAAGTTCTTCATCCAGAACCTGCATAGTAACAAAGCAGCAGCCTGGTGATGGTACCTCACACCTGTATTCTTAGCTACTCAGGAGGATGAGATCTGACAATAAAAGTTCAAAGCCAGCCAGAGTACTCAATTAACTGCCAGAAAAAACAATAGTGTCACTGTGGCTCACGGAGTAGAGCACTAGCCTTGAGCTGAAGAGCTCAGAGACAGTACCCAGGCCCAGAGTTCAAGCCCCACAACTGACAAAAATCAAACAAGCAAACAAAACTCACAAAGAAGCCTGCAGACTAGAGCTGTTCCACTGAGTCTCTTCTCTATGGGTTCAGGAAATATTTCACTTTTTCTATCTCTTCCCACCTCTACCTTGATACTAAAATAATGTGTTAAAACTCTCAATTTGTGGTATTTCTACACAATGGAATTCTATGCTGCTGTCAGAAAGAATGACATCACCCCATTTGTTAGGAAATGGAAAGACTTAGAAAAATCATATAAATGAAGTAAGCCAGACTCAAAGGAACTTGGGCTCAATGTTTCCCTTCATTCGTCATAATCAGTAGAAACCTTGGGCTCTACTAGCAGAGATCTGCAATAGAGCAAAATCTTGATACATAAGGCCATATAGTATGAAGCTAGTTGAAAGGACCTCCAGGATATTGAAACAAAAGCCATATAACGAATGATTGTTGCCCTTAATGTACTATGTTGTCTCTCATCTCCTTTGCTGTCCCTTGGTTATCTCATACTGTTATAGTATCTCACTTAGTTATCTGATATATTGAATTTATTTGTATCTGGTTATTTGAAATTTGATAGGGAAGGGGGGAAAACTAAGATGGGTGGAAGGTGTGGGGGGGAGGGTAATGGGTACCAAGACATGTGAAAGGGTATCAATGTATGTGAATTAATTCACCTTCTCTCTGGCAAATATCATGTAACCCTTTTACTAATTACAATAAAAATAAAAAATAAAAAAGAAATGAAGCAATTCATGCAGATTTTCTAATTTCTTAATGAATTTTTCCGTCTGTATAAAGATAGGGTATATTCCTTTTTACTTAAGTGAGATTCCTCTTTTTTTTCTTTTTGCCAGTCCTGAGGCTTGGACTCAGGGCCTAGACAATATCATTGGACTCGCTTGCCCAAGGTGAGTGCTCTGCCACTTGAAACACAGCGCAACTTCCAGCATTTATTTGAGTATGCGGTATTGGTGAATTGAACACAGGGCTTCATGCATGCTAGGTGAGTACGCTACCATTAGGCTACATTACCAGGCCCAGTGAGATTCCTCTTAAGTCATTGTATGTTCACAGAGTTTGACCTCACAAACTTTAATGCTCTGGTTGGCTTTGATCCGTCATCCTCAGCTCTGAGCCTCCTAAGTAGCTGAGATTAAGGTGTGAGCCACCATGCCTGGCTTCCATTCTTTTCCTACAAAAATATGTGTAGTTATCTAAAATATCTCGAGAGCTAAAAAAATTGAATCTCTCCCTAACAAATCTTCAAAGAAACAACCATCCCATTAAAAGGTGGGCTAAAGACTTAAAAGAGTATTCTCTGAAGAAAAAATTAAAATGGGCTTTAGACACATAAAGAAATGCTCCATATCTCTAGCAATAAAAGAAATGAAAATCAAAACAACTTTGAGATTCTACCTGACTCCAGTCAGAATGGCCATTATCAAGAAATCTAGTAAGAGATACTGGCGGGGAGGTGACCAGGGGGGATCACCACTACACTGTTGGTGTGAGTGTAAACTCGTTCAACCACTAGGGAAAGCAGTGTGGTTGTTCCTCAAAAGACTAAACATATAGCTCCCCTATGACCCAGCAATTCCACTACTTGGCATCTACCCAATTGTCCAGAAACAAGGACATACTAAAGCCACTAGCACAACGATGCTCACTGCAGCACTATTTACCATAGCAAAGATATGGAACCAACCCAGATGCCACTCAGTAGATGACTGAATCAAGAAGATGTGGTACTTATACACAATGGAATTATATGCTGCCATCAGAAAGAATGACATCACTGCATTTGTAAGGAAGTGGAAAGACTTGGAAAAAGTCATATTAAGTAAAGTAAGCCAGAACCTAAGGAACCTAAGCTCAATGGTTTCCCTCATTTGTAATAATTAGTACACATCAAGGACTCTCCTAGCAGAGGATTACAATAACTCAAAAACCTAGGTATATAAGGTCATATAGGATGAGACTAAATGAAAGGATCTCTAGGAAATGGGAAGAAGAGCTGTATCTTGTGTCGTCGTTGTCCTTCATCTTGTGTGATTGTTGCCCCTAATCTACTCTGTTATTTCTCATCTCTTTTTTTGCCCTTTGGTTAATCTCAGATTGTTACTGTATCTGACATTTTTACCTGGCATACTGTATATATGTTTATTTGTTTATTTGAAATAAGAAAGGGAAGGGGGAAACAAGATGATAGGGAAGGGGTGGGTAGAGGGAACTGGGGACAAAAACATGAGGAGTGGAATCAAGGTGTGAGAAGTAATGCAACCTACTACCTCTAAATATAATTTTAACCCCTCTATACATTACCCTGACAATAAAAAAGAGACTACAAAAAATATCTGTAGAACATGAGGCTGGATGATGGAAACAAACAGATGCCCTACTACAGATGAATAAATACAAAAAATGTGATACACACACAGACACACACACACACACACACGCACACATGCACACACACACACGCACGCACACACACACACACACACACACACACACACACACAATTGAATTCTACATAGCCAACACAGAAGATAAAATAATGGTATTTTGGGGAAGTGGATGAAAAGAAAAAAATCATATTAAGTGAAGTAAGCCACACTCAAAGGAACATAGGCTCAAGAGTCTCCCTCATTTGTCAAATTCAGTAGAAACGTTGGGCTCTCCTAGCAGAGATTTACAATAGAACAAAATCTAGAGACATCATGCCAAATAGTATGACACTAAATGTAAGGAACTCCAGGATAAAGAAACAAAAGTCATATAATGAGTGATTGTTGTCCTTAATGTGCTATGTTATCTCTTATCTCTTTTGCTATCACTTGGTTATATCATATTGTTACAATATTTCACCTTGTTATCTCATATATTTCATATGTGCCTAATTGGTTATTTGAAATTGGATAGGGAAGAGGGGTAGGGAAATGGGGACCATGTCATGAGCGGTGTTATCAATGTTTGTGAAGTAATGCACCTACTATCTGATGAATATAATGTAACCCTTCTATTAATTACAATAAAAATAAATACATAAAAAAGATCTGCACAGAAAAAAATAATAATGGCATTTTCAGGGAAGTGGATGAAATTAGAGCGAATCCTGTGAGATAAGTCAAGACCAAAGGAACAAAAAGTGCATGGTATCCTCAATATATGGATATTTGATTCAAACAGTACTAGAGCAATGACTCAATAGTTGGTCCCCGAAGTTATGGACATAGTTTTGGAGATATAAACATAACTACATAGACAAAAATATCTATGATTGACTATATACTCTATAGACACGTGTTTTATTATAGATTAATCTGTATCTATGACATACAAAGAGTCAGCTTAATTTTTACTATATTCTAAAATCTATGTGTCAGTCATTGTATAGAGATTCCCTTCTTGAATACTTGTTTGTTAAACATGACATTTGAAATATGATGTAAAAATCAATGTTAATAAAATCTTTGAAAAAAGAGGCTGGAGGTAAAGACCATTATTGGATTTGCTCTAAGTGGTACAGAAATTTTCTTAATGAATCAAGGGGTTGTATAACATCTTTATGCACTTTTTTTAATTCTGAGTGTTCTATACTCAATGATACTTCTGGAAAGATGATATAGCTGACTGTGTAGATGGTATGAAGACATTACTGGCCTAAATGTAGAATAAAGAATTGATAATTGGCTGTTAGCTGTCCAGATTCTACTGGAGTATGTGGAATGAATTTATTAAGCACAAAGCAGGCTCTTAGTCAGATGTGGATCAAGATTATGTGGTTCCATGAGATGAATGAGGAAAGATTAGGAAAAATCTACTCAAATATACAGATATACTTTCGAAACTGAGGTATATGGTTTCCTTTTTTTTAATTTCTTGGTGGAGAGCTTGAACTTTGGACCTGGGGAAGGTCTCTTAGTTCTTTTTTGCTCAAGGCTAATGCTGTACCAGTTTTAGCACAGCTCCACTTAGTTTTTTGGTGGATAAGTGGAGAGAAGAATCTTACAGTTTTTTTTTGCTTGCAATGGCTTTGAATCACTTTCTCCCTGGCTAGTAGAATGACAATTATGACCCTCCAGTGCCTGGCTAGTGATTTTCTGAAAATTGGACTTTCCTCAAAATCACATAACTGGTTCCTAGCATAGTTTTGAAGCCTGACTTAAATGTGACAATCAAAGAGTTTTGTCAGTTTGAGACACTGTGCTCAACGTTAGAAATCGACCAGCTGAAGCACAGTGGCACTTCCAGCTTTTCTGTTTATGTGGTGCTGAGGAATGAAATCCAGGGTTTCATACACACTAGGCAAGCTACAATTTCAGCCCAAGGTTTTTATGTTTGTTTTTTCAGTGTTGTTGCCTCTAAAGTACTGTATGATGTTCTTTCTTTTTCTTTGCTTTTTACTTCTTTGGTTCTTATTCCCTTTAGTTTTATCCTCTGTAGTCACTGTGTTTAATTTGGGTACCCTGTGTCTTGTATATAGGTTTATGTGATTTGGGGAAGGGAAAGGGTTTAATAAAATAGTAAAAACTAAGGAAAAAAGGTGAACCAATTGAACAGTGATACTGTTTGTACAACCTGGGTGGAGAGGAGCCTGAGGATCAGAAAACAGAGAAAAATGAGCGAGGGGGTAACAATTTTCTTAAGAAATGTATTCGTTACTTATGTAATCATATGCCAACTGTATATTGAATTAACAAAAAAATAATTTAGCCAGGTATGGTGGTTCACACTTGTAACTGTAACTACTCAAGAGGCTGAGATCCAAGGATAGCAGTTCAAAGTCAGCCTGGGCACTGAAGTCCATGAGACTCTTACCTCCAATTAACCACAAGAAAGCCAGAAGTGGCCCTATGGCTCAAGAGGTAGGGCAGTGGTCTTGAGCTGAAGAGCTCAGTGACAACACCCAGATGCAGAGTTCAAGTCCCATGACTTGAACTAGCCAGGCCCTGTGTGCTCACACTTGGAATCCTATCTACACAGAAGACTGATGTCTCAGGATCAGGTATGAATCCAGCCCAAACAAATTCCATGAGATTCTGATTTACAGTTAACTACCAAAAATCTGGAAGTGGAGATGTGGATCACATGATAGAACACTAGCCTTAAGCAAAAACAAAACAAAACAAAAACATTCCTGGACAGTTCCCAGGCCCTGGGTTCACGTCTTAAGACTGGCATAAAACAAAATGTGATGCTGAGTCCTCCATCATTGGGTGTTGTAGTTCAATATACATGATATGAGCCTTAGAAGTGAACTCCCTAGCAAATTCTCTTACCTGAAATTCTGTATCTTCGCTGATTCATAAAGTTTCAGCATCATTACTATCTCCTCCCAGTTAGCATAGCAGTCTACTACTGAAAATTTGAAGAAATCGTTTGAGTAATCCTAATAAATACGTGTATAATTTGCACACACATCAAATCAGCAGCAGCCATATTCTACTATTGTCTAAATGTATTTAATCCCTTCTTGAGTTAATGAGTGTTAAAGAGTAAAACCTATGCAATAGTTTTGAAACTGTCACCAGTCTTCTACCTAATAATGTAATATAAGTTTTTAAACGCAGCGACTATTCTGAAATGTGCAGATGATAGTTTATAATTATAATATTCTTATTAATAGGGTTTTACAGAAACATGTTGCTTGCTTTGGGAAAGCAAAGGCAAGGAAAAATGATATAAGTAAGTTCCCTATTTATCAGAAGGAAAATGCTATTGGGTTTAGATCGACTTCATTCATCCCATGCTGATGAAACAAATATTAACATTTCCAGAGGCCAATCACTTCATCGTGATGCACAATCAGCAAGCATAGATCAATCTTCCAAAAAAGGAAAAGGAATAAATGAGAAGCAATTAAGGTTTCCAAAATGAAGTGGCAGCTCACCCTTGTAATCCTAGCTACTCAAGGACTGAAATCAGAGGAACTGGATTCAAAGTCTGTCTGGGATGAAAATCTTCCTGTCTGAAATATCAGCTATATGCCCACAGCCCAGCTGATGCACTCTGCCCACCAATTACCAAATACCAAAGACCATCTCCTATCTGAAATACTAGCAAACGTACTCACACATTATTTCCTCTTTTGGAGATAGTTGAAATATGTATAGAAACATTTCCCTGTCTTCAGAGTGAAAGTGGAAATATGTACTCACTAGAAGCCCATCTGGTAAATTACAGTCAATCATCTTTCCTCACATCTTGTCAGTTAGATTGAACAATGAGTGTTTAGATCAGAAGAGATATGAATGAGCATACATGTTGTAAAAGGACTGTAATCCTAGCTACTCAAGATAAGCCAAGATCTGAGGATTCCAGTTCAATATCAGTCCATGCAAAAATTCCATAAGATTCCTACCTCTAATTAACCAGCAAAAAACAGAACGTTGAGTTGTGGTTAAAATTCCAGAGGCCTAAGCTTTGCATAAAAGTGCTAAGGGGTAGCATCCAGGCCATTAAGCAAGCCACGACACAGGCTCACATATGCAAAAACTAACCCTGAGGACAGCACAGGACATGCATATATTTGGGAGGGATGCAGTTGGATGGGATGTTGATTTCATTTACCTAATATTTAGTCTCAACCATTCTGTACAGAGCAGCCCACTCTGTGAAAATCCTAGGTAAAAATGGTCTCAAGATTGGCAGATACATACTTATACCCCACTGCACATATAAAATACAAACACATGGCCAGGAGATTAGCTAAGTGGTAGAGTGCTTGCCTAGCCTGCACGAGGACATGGGTTCGATTCCTCCCTACTACAAACATAGAAAAACAGCAGAAATGGTGCTGTGGCTCAAGTGGTAGAACCCTAGCCTTGGGAAAGCCCAAGGACAATGCCCAATACCTGAGTCTAAGGCCCAGGACTGGAAAGAACAAACCAAACCAAACCAAAACAAAACAGAAAACCAAAATAAAAAGATTGTCAGTAGGGCTGAGAATGTGGCTTGGTGGTAAAGTGCTTCCCTAGCATGCATGAGGCCCTGGATTTGTTTGCTCAGTACGTCATAAACGTTCTCACACTCTGCCAGTCTACCACTAGGCCACCTCTCAGCCCCACTGACAGTCTTGAGCAAAAAACAACTAATCCAAAGCTCTAGACCCGGGATTCAAACCCTAGTAATGGCCCATTAGCACCCTAGAAGCCAAAAGTGCAAAAATATCAAAATAAAAATGTGAAAATGTTATACCTTTTCAGCAAAATCCAATGAAACAACATAGTGTATAGTTTGTTGAAGTTTTGGTAGAAAGACGGTAAACAAACAAACAAAAAAAATCCACCCAAATTCAATATGAGCTTATATAATTCAAAAGATAGGCCACTAAAAGAATTTTCCCATGCCTGGCATGGTGGTGCAACCCTATAATCCTAGCTACTCAGAAGGTTGAGATCTGAGTATTGCAGTTCAAAGCCACTATAATCCAGAAGTGGTGTTGTGGCTCAATCTGTAAGACGGTAGTCTTGAACTGAAGAGCTCAGGAAAACCACCCAGGTGCGGAGTTTGAGTCCCATGACTGTAAAAAAAATTCCCCAGGAAAGAAATGTACCTGGGGTTGGGAGTTTGGCCTCCTGGTAGAGTGCTTGTGTAGTATGCTCGAAGACCTGTGTTGGATTCCTCAGTACCACATACAACGAAAACAGAGGAAGTGGTGTTGTGGCACGAGTGGTAAAAAGCTAGCCTTAAGGAAGCCCCAGGACAGTGATCATGCCCTGAGTTCAAACCCCAACACTGGCAGGAAAAAAACAACATTCCTTAGTATCCATGACATGATTTAATTCTATGCTTTTCAAAAAAGCCAATTAAAGCTGGTTAGTGGCTCATACTAGTAATCCTAGCTACTCAGGAGGCTGAGAACTGAGGATCAAGGTTCAAAAACAGCCTGGGCAATACAAAGCCTAGAGAGTATTATCTCCAATTAATCACTATAAAATTTGAAGTGGGGCTTGGCTCAAGGGTAAGATAGTAGTCTTTAGCTGAAGAGTCCAGGGGCAACACCCAGGCCCAGGGATAGGGTAGTAGCCTTGACCTGAAGAGCTCAGGGACAAAGCCACAGCTCAGGGTTCCACATGACAGAAATTCGATGAATGAAACAAATGTTGTCCACATTTACTTTACTTGTCGTCTAATTAATTGGATGTAAGAGAAGTTATTTTCTGGTAGTTAATTGAATATAAGTGTCTCTTGGACTTTTTGTGCCAGGGCTGGCTTTGAATTGAGATCCGCAGATCTCAGCCTCCTGAGTAGCTAGGATTCCATGCTTGAGCCACCGGCACCCGTGAAATGTTTTCAAGAAGTCAGACTTTAGTTTGCAGAAGAAAACACACATGAGAGAAATTGTTTGAATGGAGCAACTGTGGAATTTCCTTTACTAAGAGTTCATGGCTCTGTACTTGTAAAACACACAGTACAGAGAAATTTCATTACTATAACAATGGAGTAAAATATTTCATCTGGAAAGCATGCCTCAGTATTTATCAGAGAAGATTCACTAGAAGAAAAGTAACAAACAGAGCAAAGGTTCAATGACTTTTAATCAGCCAAGAACGTGGAAAGCATCCATTTTTCCACTACTCCTCTAAAGTCTCCCACTGTAGGTCCATTCAGTATAGAAATGACATTCTACATAGAGTTCAATTTTTGAGTGGAAGATGCAATTGCATGTTTATTATAATGCCCGGCCTGCAGGGTATTCAACTGGAACTCGAGGAGGAGCAAACCTGAATGAGAGAGACAGACACAAGAAAGGAAACCAAGACAGTATTCTGATCAAGGTCTCAAACTTCATTTTTACATAGCTGCTTACATATGCTTTAGTGAGAAGGCAGTTAACGCAAGTGGGCTGCCTAGTAACTATCATCATGTGCTTGAGTCAGGTTTGGGACATCAGAGAGGGTCAGGCTGCTCTACCAAACAGGATATTAGTCAAGTTTCTTCTGCCAGACAAGATATCGCGGTTGGGCCTTCGTGGGAGGGGTAGAACAGATAGTATTTTCAATCAATATTTTACAGATAACAGATATTTGATTCTAGGCATCTCCTCCCTTTTTATTTATTTTATGCCAATTATTGTAACGTGGGTGAAGGAGCTTGGGGCAGACTCGCATTTTTAAAGAAGGCAGACTGCTAAGCATGGTTGGCCTTAACCAATGGAAGGAAGTAGGGACCCATCCCCCTGAAATGTTTTATTGGATCCTTTTTGAGGGGAGAGGATTTTAGCCGGATCTAACCTCTATGCAGATGGGTATGCTTCCACGAGCCCAAATGGCACTTTTATCTGTGGCCCTCATCGGTAGATACCACTTGGTTCTATCCTTCCATAGGTGCCAGTGGGCAGTGTCTAGCCGGTTTAGGTTCCTCCCGCCCTGGTAAAACTGCTGTTTTTTGTTGATCTGCTTGGATAGTAGGAGATGGTGGCCTCCGTGCCTTCACCTGCCTCTTGAGTGGCTAAATCTAGCCTATAATCATGAATTTGAAGGGGTTTAGGTGCCAGGAATTCAAATTTCTGTTTTACAAAGCTCATGATTCTATTGAATATGCATGGTCCTATGGATACAATAATCAAAATACCAAACAAAGGACCCAAAATGGGTCAAGAAGAGGTTATCAAACAATTTTTGCATCATTTGATTAGGTCCTCTGTGAATTAATCTCACAGCCTCATGTTTTAGTTAACTTTTACACAGAGACATTTTACAATTTTGTATGTTATGGTTTCCCAGAAAACTTTAGTCATAGGTACCCTTGCTTGCTGTGGAACACAGCTGTAGTCCTAGAGATTACCTTAAAATGTTTTTGCTAGCTGTCTGAGTAAACAACTGATAGAGCATCTTACAGTTCCCCTGAGAAGAAGCAGTTAGGGGATTTCTCAGAACTTTACAAAATAAAGACTGCTTAGAAATAATTTTTACTGAAGTTCATCAAACTTCTAAATTAATTTAGGCCTCACACCCCTCCCTCTCACCTCTAGGCTCTTCAGCACTGGATGGAAAATTTCCTTTACCCAGTGTCACCATGATGGCTACAAAAAGTTACTTAGGTGCAGTCTCCTTACTTAATTTTTTATTCACATGAAATCATACTATTGATTTTTTTGTAAGGTTTTCTGCTTGAACTTTTTCTCCCATGACTTCTTTAGGGGACTTTGAACTTAGCACAGATAGAATGTCACACCACCAAGGGTTTAGTTCCAGTCTTCTCAGTGAGCAGCTGTGGGGTGGTGAAATCAGGCGGATATGTAGCAGCAGCCTTGTCTTTCAGTAGCTTCAAAGGAACTTCACACCTCCTTCTGGGTGTCCTGCAAATTTCTGCACAGACTGGTTAGAGAAACTTACTCTAAGGCCTGACTTTGGTAAATTTTTCCAATGATTTTCTGGTTGCTTTTTCTCAGCATACTTGTTTTTGCTTGCACCCCATTGGTTTTCATGACAGTAAACGGCGAGACCCCAAAATATTTTACCAGGGTGACAACTCTTGGAAACCAGATTTCCTTTGAATGAAGCAAGGATTTTTAGACAGGTATAGAAGACTTGAACTTGTAAACATTTTTTACAAGTGCAGTTTTTACTCTTGCACATCTACTACTACTCATACCCATGCCTCTAATTTATCTTGTGTCTCTTTCTTTTTTTTTTAAATGACCGGTCCCTTTATCTCACAAGGGGACGGGGATTGATGGGCGAAGATCCACCTTCTGGAACTTCTTCAAGCTGACTCAGAGGCATTGTTTTTAGGGACCCTAAGAGCTTAGCCTATTTTACCAAGGGGTTTCAAGGATTACATATCAGGAAAAATGCAACATTTAACAACTGTACAAAACTTTTCTTTGACTTCAACAGTGTAGCTTACTTAGCACCCATTTGCAAAGTCATTTTCTTATTTGTCTGGGGAACTTTTTTCCTGTGACTCTAACACCGCTTAATTACCTATAAAGGCCTATATACAAATCAATAGGGACACAGCCTCAGGTTCACAAACTTCTTTTCAGAATCTGTGGCTGGTGTCAACTCAGAATTTGCTCAGTTTGGGCTTTGAGCAAACATAAGGTTCGGGATTGCAAACCACCCAGTTTTATAGATGGCTGACAAGTTCCTGCCCAGTTATGGAGTAAATGGGCATGGTCAGTAGTAAGACATGCTTACAAACTATTCTATGACCTCCTCGCTCTGAATAATTTTGAATGGCCAAGTACAAGTGACTCTAGGATCTGACACCATCTCTGCCATCCAAGCAGTGGCTTATTGCATCTGGATGCTTTATTGCTTTTTTTGTCCCCGTAAGTGTTTCTCCACACAGGAGAGACACTAAACATCCCATTGGCATTTCACTTTGTTGGTTGCTGGACTTGAACTCAAGGCCTGGGTGCTGTCCCTCAGCTCTCCAGCTCAAGGCTAGTACTCTGCCACTTTGAGCTCCAAAGCAACTCTGTCTCAATAGCACTCTGCTGCCAGATTAGACACCACAGACTCACAGGGACTCTGCTTTCCCCGGGCTGGCTTAGAACTGCAGTTTTCAGGTCAATGAGTCCTTTATAAGGCCACTTTATTCCAATTAAGGCAACAAGGTGGTCAACACAGAAATAGTCTCTAAGCATATTCTTACCGGGAATTTAGTGAGGGCAAAAATTACATCTGAATAAGGATCTGCTGTCCTTCTCCATGGGTCTATTGGAAATTGTTATAAACTTACAAGAACTTAGATAACAATTAAATAATCATTTTGGTAGCCCTACTGTCCCTTCTTGCTCTCTCTCTTTTAATTTTTTATTTGTTTTTATTTTAATTTTCATTATATTTTTATTATTTATTTTATTTATTTTTATATATACAATTATTTATATTGGTTAGGCTACTGCTTAAAACTCCAATAACAGTTTAAACTCAAATAACAATTTTTCCCTAATGCAAGAATTACAATCATCAGTGCACCAAAAATCCAGACATAGTTTCCTTGTTTTTCTAAAATATATTTAATTGTAAAGTAGCATGAAACCCAATCATAGAAGATAAACTTTTAAACATTCCTTATAAAACCCTTTTTCCAATTTGATATATTTTAGGGGGCAGTTTAAGAAACACTAATCACATCACCTCTGACATTGAGAAACAAATTTTGATATTTATCTCCAAATGTTTACTCAAGGAAATAAATTTCTAGTTCCCTAATACCTCTGTGCTAAACAGGATACATTATTTATAATATAAACAGCTCTATGCATTAGAATACCAGATTTTTTTTGAATGCAGTTTTTAGGATCTTTTAGAAAAATACTTTTTACCAGTTCCTTTTTAAAAAGATGCAATAATCCTTTGAAACATTGGAAACATTCTAACCTAATTTTTTTTCTTGAAGTTCAAACTTAGAATCACCCAATTGCCTTTGTGTTTTTTTTAATTTTTTATTGTAATTAGTTTACGTATAAATTTGTCCATTGTTTTACATACTATGTTGACAATTTAACCTTGAATATGTTCACTCATACCCATTCACACACACACACACACACACACACACACACACACACACACACACACTTCATGCTCAAAGATCTTAAAACACACAAAATTTATATCAGCCGTACATTTTCTGGAAGTTTTAGTGTCAAGAGATTTTCAGCCAATCTTATTTTTGCAGGAGACAACCAAGTTTTAAAACAAAGCTTTCTAACAAGGCAAATTAGCTGAAATTTATTTTTCCACAGCTTGTTTCTGATATCAGGCATATTACTTTTTGCAGATGAAAGTTGAGTGGGAGTCTTAAACCTAGGAGAACTAAGACTGAAGTCTGTGTCCTGCCACCAACTGTCTCCAGACTGTCACTTTAGCAAGTTGTTAGGAAAAAGGAAACTAGACTAAACCTTCATCTGCTTTGTCTGGCCTTGGCTCACCTCAATTGTAGCCGAGTGGGAGGGGCCAAAATTTTACTTCTCAGAAATATTTAAATAGATAAAAAAGATGTGTGCACAAGCACACACAGAAAAACCACAAGGATCATATTTAGAACTGGTACCAATTTCAGAGACAAAACTGGGCAAGGAAAAATACCCAAAGATAATCATGTAACAAGAACAAGACAGGAGAAGAGACTTTTAAGTAACTCCTAAACTTCTGATGGCATGCGTGGCCTTAAACTACCAGAGTAACAGAAAGACCATGGGGCCCTGAACTCAGGGAGTGCCTCTCCTACGGAGATTTCCATTCCCTGGTACCCGGCAGGCCATCCTAACCTACCTACAAAAGGCTCTCAAACAAAACCAGACATTGACTTATAACAAGAAAATTGGACTCAATCAGATACACTTAACACAAAAACATGAATTCAGATGAACGTTCTCACCAAACAGCTTATTTAGATTTAGACATGTCTTGTTGATGGGACTCTCAGACAAGCCCGGTTATGGACAAGAAACCCAAAAAGTGGGGGTTCAAGGCGTCCCCTGACCACCCAGGCCTTAGAGAGCTTGCTGCGCCCAGATTTTTTTCTCTCTGTTTTAGGCCCACAGTGTACTTTCAAAACAAAACAAAACAAAACACAGACATACAGGGGGTTGGCTGAATTTTACTTACCTCCGGAGGCCTTTGCTTTTCACCTGGGCATCTTTCCCAAAAAAGTTTATTAAGAGGAGGTGTGGTAAAGACAAAATACTGCTTATCCAATGAGTGAAGGGGAACAGGAAAAAAGAAAAACAATCCTTTATCTCAATAGCATACAATTTATTGGGAATTTATGAAAGACGTGGGAGCCCCAATTGGGCTTCATAAACTTGTATTTTTCTGACACTTTTGATAACAAAAATAGGGAATTTTGAAGCTGTTTCTATACTAATTTTAATAGCTCTGATTTTTTTTGTTTTTTGTTTTTGTTTTTTTGCCAAAAGGCCATTGCTCCATCCATACAGAATCATGTGATTTCCAAATTAACTGTGGCCCCTAGAATTAAGGGGCAGTTTAATGCACTCATCATAGAATGCCACAACATCCATATCTTGTCTCATCCTAGTGATTATTGGGCAGATCCTCTTTAAGAACAGTGGCTGAATGGCGAGAGGCCTGCTGTTTGCTAATGAGCTATTGGGACGAACTTAAATCCTGGGAGGCAGTCTGAATTTCAGGCAAGACATTGTTGTTGCCCCTGGCCTCAGCTTTGTCATAATAGGCTGCGTTTTACTGTAAATACTTTTTATACATATATTTTTCTTTAGTACTTTACATTTTTCCTTTACTACTTTATATTTTTTTTTCTTCATGGACCTGTATTGCAGGCAAGCTCTCTGCAGTGGCCCCTATGTGGATCTAATAGTTCCTTTTTCTTAACCCGTGTTCCTCTTGCCTTGAATGAGGCCTTAAGCCCGAGGATAAACAATTCATGTTTACTAAGTGTTTGTTTCATATCACGTTGATTCTCTTACCTTCTAGACCTACATCACAAGCGGGTTCAATGTGGTGGATGACAAATAACTGCTTAGCAGTGGCAATTTCCTTCCGGACCTACACCGCAGGCAGTTCTCTGTGGTGGGTGACAAATAACTGCTTAGCATTGGCAATCTGGTGAGGCAGCGCTGCTCTGGTGGGTGATGCATTCAGTTTGTCTTCCATTCCTAGGGCCCCACATTGGGCGCCACTTGCCCTGGCCTAAAGGGTAGTCAACTGGAACTCGAGGAGGAGCAAACCTGAATGAGAGAAACAAATAGACATGCGAAAGGAGACCAAGACAGTATTCTGATCAAGGTCTCAAACTTCATTTTTACACAGCTGCTTATATATGCTTTAGTGAGAAGGCAGTTAATGCAAGTGGGCTGCCTAGTAACTATCATCATGTGCTTGAGTCAGGTTTGGGTCATGCTGTGCTACCAAACAGGATATTAGCCAAGTTCTTTCTGCCAGACAAGATATCGCGGTTGGGCCATCATGGGAGGGGTAGAACAGATAGTATTTTCAGTCAAGGTTTTACAGATAACAGCCATTTGGTTCCTGACATTATATAATCCCAAATCTCTCTTAACACATTTTTTAAAGTGGGTCATGGTGGTTGAATTCTGGGCCTGAGCACTGTCCCTGAGCTCTTCAGCTCTAAGCTACTACCTTACCCATTGAACCACAGCCCACTTTCCCTTTTTCTAGTGATTAGTTGGAGATAAGAGTCTCTTGGTCTTTAGTTGTCTTTACAGCCCAGGCTGGCTGTGAGATCATCAGATCTCTGCCTCTTGAGTAGCTAGGATTACAGGTGTGAGCAACCGTGCCCGGCTTGTCTCAACTCCTTTTTTTCCTTGTTAGTTCCTGAAACATTCAGAAAACAGATACACACTTGGTATACATTTTCTTTGTGTGATGGTACAAGTCTTGGCAGCATGAACTCGGAGCCATGCACTTTTGCTCAAGGTTAATGCTCTACAACTTCAGCCACTTCACCAATTGGGTTTCTTTGGTTGGTGAATAAAGAGAAGATTCTTTAAAGTTTGGATGAGTAACCCCAAAATGACTAGCTTTTCCTATATATTGAATTAATCATGAATGATGTGTTGCTTGAGATTGTTTACTCTTGCCCATTCTGTTTTTTATAATAAAAAAACAGTGTGGATAATGTGAAGAGCCTGTGCTTTCTCCCTGTTGTGGAGGTTAAAACTAAAGTTCTCAGGAGGATGAACATCTATCTGCCATCATTATTTTCCCTTTCTCCATCTTTCTGAAGATAGGTGTACCACACAATTAAGACATGCTTTTGTTAAACTTAATTCAAGTAGTAATGGAAAAAATGAGGGAGTAAAGCAAGATACAAGATGGTTGGAAAGAGCCAGTCTTGGTGGGTCACACCTAGAATACTAGCTACTCAGGAGGCTGACATCTGAGGATCAAGGTTCATGGTCAGCCCACGCACAAAGGGACCTGAGACTTTTTTTAACTTTATTTTTTATTGTCGGGGTAATGTATAGAGAGGTTACAGTTACATTCGCCATGTAGTAGGTGCATTAATTCTCACATATTGACACCCTGAGATGCTTATCTCCAATTAACCTCTAGAAAACTGGAAGTGCGGCTTGGCTCAAAGCTAGTGTGGTAGCCTTGAGCTGAAGAACTCAGGGATGTTGCTCCTCTCCGGGGCAGTAACACGGGAACGGGGAGGGACACACAGGGCCAGCCTGTAGTCCCCCAGGAGCCGAGTGAGATGGTAAGTGTCGAAGACCCAGCCCTCCCCCAATCACTGGGGAAGAAAAAACCACGCTGAGTCAGAAGCAGTGTTAACCATGAAAGCGCATCAGATCTCTGCTGATCTCTGATGCTCTCAGATGCTCTCCTCTCTTTATTGCGTCAGACAATTAGTTATATACTGTTAGGGTAGGAGAAGGTGGGCACTGGGAAGCTAGCCAATAGGAAGAGGGCCTCTGTGCCACCACTAAGGATCTGGGTGGGGCTTTCAGGTACTGGGCAGGACAGGTGCAGGAAAGCGCGCGAGACATGAGCTGCTGCGAGACCCGCGAAACTGCGGGGGGTTCAATCGAGTCACGTACACAGAGATGCCTTAAGAGAGGTATGCAAAAGAACCGAATGCCTGGTCAAAGCCCTTTAATTACAGCTGAGCCAGAATCAGGCTTCAGGAATGGAGGCTAGGCCCCAACAATTCCCCCTTTTTTGTTTATTAGAACAGGGGGGGACAAGCACACAAAGCCCCTGTCTTAGGTTGTCCCCTTCAGGAGATCTTACCCGTCTTTGAGTGCTCTGCGGCCTTCTGTCCCACAGTACAGATCACCCCCGGTCCTGTCTTAGGTTGTCCCCGCTCCAGAGATCTTACCCGTCATTGGCTCTCGGGGAGACATCTAAGGGGAGTCGAGGGATCCCTCCTTGTCATTGGGCTCTCTTTGGTCATAGCGGTCATTGGCATCAGTAGCAAGCCTCTGGTAATGCACCTGTACGTTCATCAACTGAATGGATTCGTTCGTCAACTGAAGGGATTCTATCCTGCTTTGAATGAATTGTAACCTTATTGATAACACAGGGACCAAAACTTAAAAGTAAGAAGAAGGGGAGTATAGGGCCAAGAAATGGAAGGACATAGGGTAGCCATCTGTGCAGTCCGGTCCAGAGGAAGTTGATGATGGGTATCTTGACTCCAAGAAGAAAGAGGATCAGCACTGTAAGGTCCATTATTTATTCTGAAAAAGAAGAGAGAGAGATATATCCTCAGGAGGCAGAGAGCCTTCTGGGTCCTCATCAATATTATTGGGGTCCCTCCATATTTGGGGACAATATTTAAGATCCCTTGCAGGGATCCAAATTGGCTTTGTTTCATCAGTGGGGAAAACACAACCAAATCCTCTTCCAGCTGTGATGAGGGGATCTGGGCCCCTCCACTCCCCATTAAGGGGGTCCTTCCACTGGACATAGACAGTTCTATAGTGAATAGAGGTTGTCCAGTGTTTTTGAAAGGGTGAGAGATATTCCCCTTTGGCAAAATTTAAAATATTGAGAGTAAACAAAGCCATCTTTAGCTGATCATGGTGGGGGGAGTGTATTCCCCCTTTTTTGTTTTATTAATTGAGATTTAAGGACATGGTTATATCTTTCTACTATTGCCTGTCCTCTGGAATTATGAGCGATGCCAGTAGTATGGGTAATTTGCCATTGTTTAAAGAAATCATCAAGAGACTTGCTTACAAAACACGGACCGTTATCGGTTTTTATTTGGTCTGGCAATCCGAGAGTAGCAAAACATTGAAGAAAATGACTGATAGCATGTTTAGTTCTCTCCCTGGAATGGGCTGTAGCCCAACAGGCATAGGAAAAGGTGTCTATTGTTAAAAAATGTATTTAAGTTTTCCAAAAAAGGGAAAATGTGTAACATCCATTTGCCACAGATTATAAGGCCTAAGGCCTCGAGGGTTAACACCACCCATTTGGAGCGGTGGAACCTGTAAGAAAGGGTGGCATGACTTGCAGGTCCTAATAATCTTTTTTAGGTCTTTAATAGCGACTTGGGGAAATCGGTGGTGTAGTCCCCTCCAGTTGGTATGCATGAGCCGATGGAAAGAGATAGCCTCCTGTAAAGTGTAACATTTAGGACTGGAGGCTAACTGGTCAGCGAGGGCATTGCCTTTGGTCAAAATACTTGGAAGGCTTTGATGTCCCCTCAGATGTTGAATAAACATAGGAGCAATCCTTTGTTTGAGAAAATTTCTAGCTTGAATCATCAAAGGGGTGATAGGGTTACTATCAAGTTTAATATGAGCTTCTATGAGGTTAGGTAACAAATTGACCACATACAGGCTATCTGAGAATAGGTTAAGAGGACCAGTAACCTCAGATAAAGCTAAGACCACCGCATAAAGTTCCTTAAATTGTGCTGAGCCCTGTATTTCATGAGACAGGGTCACTGCAGGAGAAGAATTGCTTTTACCTGGGGAGAAAATAACAACAGAAGCCCCCTTCTTGCCTCCATCCATGAATACGGTGGGGAAGAAGGGATCAGCTTCACTTAGAAAAAGTTTGGGAGGTCGCCACTCCAGCTGACTAAAGGAGCTCATCCATTTATGGGGACCATAATGGCAGTCCACTTTACCTGGAAAGCCTTCCATGGCTATTGCTAGTCTAGCATTATTTCTTTGTAGCCAAGAGAAATCATTAATCCTAAAAGGAACAATAAGAGAATGGGGTTCACTCCCAAAAAGATGAGTGGATAAGTCTCGTCCTTTGACAATGCAATCTGCCATCTGGTCAGTCATGGAGTAAACTCTAGGTGTTCCTCCAACTGACAGGTGAATCCAGTGAAGAGGTTCCCCTTCCTGGCCTAAAAGGGCAGTAAAGAGAGTCTGTCATGATAGGACATAGAGCGTTCGGGGCATAGTAGGATCATACCTCTTTAAGGCTGCTTCATTGATAGCTAATTGAATTTTATTTAGAACCTCTTTATGATCAGCTGACAACGTTACTATGGAGGTCAGATCAAGACCCTTTAAGAGATCAAAAAGAGGTGTGAGAGTTGCAGTGGTTATAGGGATCCATGGTCTCATCCAATTAATTTCACCAAGAAGTTTTTGAAGTTGGGGCAGGGTGTAAGTGTCTTGGATAGCTAATTGGGGTTTTAAAGGAGACACAACATCCAGTGCTAGGACAGATCCCAGGATTTTAAAGGGGGTTATCTTTTGGATTTTTTCCTGGGGCAATTTGGAAGCCATTATCTTTTAACAGTTGGAAACATTTATTAAAAAGACAATCTAAATGCTGAGTGTCTGGGCTTCCTATAATGATATCATCCATATATACATAGAAAAGTGAGCCTGTCTCCTCGTTAAGAGGGGATAAGACTCTAGACATATAGTCCTGACATATAGGAGGACTATTGGCCATACCTTGAGGTAGAACTGTCCATTCAAAATGCAAATCAGGGCCTTTATAATTTAATGAAGGAAGGGAGAAGGCAAACTTCTCAGTATCTTCTGGGTGGAGAGGAATAGAGAAAAAACAGTCTTTGATATCTATGACTATGAGATATTGGTCATTAGGAATGGCAGGTATCCAGGGCATCCCCCTTTGGGGGATCCCAAAAAGTTCCATCTTCTCATTTATTTTTCTCAAATCTTGGAGTAGTCTCCACTTGCCATTAGGCTTTTTAATCACAAATACTGGGGAGTTCCAAGGGCTCAGAGACTTTCTTTTTATGCTCCCCTCAACTCTATCAACAAAAGTGGACAGGTCCTCTCCTGGTCTTTGGTTAATTTCTGCTATCGGAGACTCAGAGGGACCCTCCTCCAGTTTTCTCCAGGCCGCTAGGCCCAAAGCTCTAATCTCCTGATAGGGAGGGGGGATGGCTGGCGGCCTGTTGGATCCCCGTTGAGTACTGATCGGAGGTCCCTGCAAGCATCCCCAAAGTAATGGGGATTACAGGTTGCACGTGTTGGTTCCTCTCCGCCTGTTGGCGGCATTCTTCTTTATACAGGGCACACCACTTAATGAAAAGCGGGCCTGGAAGAACTGCTTTGGCCAGAGCCATCCAATCGGCTGCAGTACATGGTTGATGAGCAAGGCCTTGGAGGATGGCTTCTGTCCAAGGAGCATTAGGGCCAACTTCTAAGACAGCTTTTTTGAGTTCCTTAAGGTCACCAGGCTCCCAGGGATACCCGGTTGCAGGGTGGTTACTGCCCGGGTCAATATTAACCAGGAATAGCTGGCAGGAATCCGGGCCAGGTTCAAATGGTGCCTCACTAGTGACAATGTCTGTTGGGGTCACACTCTCCAGCCTTTCTGACACACTTCCAGACAAAGACTGCAACATCTTGTGGACCTCAGAAGCACCGTGCAGAAGCCTGTCTGGTGAATGGAGCCCTGGCAGGCCCAGACCCTCCTGTGAGACTACTGAGGGTGGATGGAGCCCTGGCGCCTTGGGGGTTGGGAAACTAACAGGGCAGACCAGGCCTAGACCCTCTTGTGAGACTACAGAGGCCTCATAGCCTGGGTTTGATGGGGGAGGGGCAAAGGGTGGCTCCTTCCCATCTCCCTGAGGGGAACTTTGCCTTTCAGTAGACAATGAGAGATTAGCATCTCCGCAGGGAGTAAGGGAAGCATCTGGCCTCTCTTTGTTAACTGTGTCCCTGGGGGACTCAGCCCTCTGGTTGGAAAGTTGAGGAGAAAAACTAGACTTTAGAGCATACAAGACTGAATAAACGCCTCGTGGAGGAATCTCCCCTTGATTAATCGGGCTTTTCTGATTAGATGCTCAATTTTGTCCCAAGTATTCCAGTCTACCAAGTTGCTAGTTGGCAGCCACAGGGCGATTTTAACTAAAGTATCCCAAACTTTACATGTCTGTGCAGCTAAAATCTCTAACACTCGACTTTTAAGGAAGAGCTTAAGAGAGTCGAGGGAAGGGTCATTCTTAGAAAGATTCTTTCCCATATTTGATGGGAGTACACTTACCCGCAGTCCGATTAGCTCGTCGGCGGTGAGTTTCTCGAGCACATGGAGCCCTCACACGGGCGGCAGTTTCCTCACACGGGGCACCAGCTGTTGCTCCTCTCCGGGGCAGCAACACGGGAACGGGAAGGGACACACAGGGCCAGCCTGTAGTCCCCCGGGAGCCGAGCGAGACGGTAAGTGTCGAAGACCCAGCCCTCCCCCAATCACCGGGGAAGAAAAAACCATGCTGAGTCAGAAGCAGTGTTAACCATGAAAGCGCATCAGATCTCTCTGCTGATCTCTGATGCTCTCATATGCTCTCCTCTCTTTATTGCGTCAGACAATTAGTTATATACTGTTAGGGTAGGAGAAGGTGGGCACTGGGAAGCTAGCCAATAGGAACAGGGCCTCTGTGCTACCACTAAGGGTCTGGGTGGGGCTTTCAGGTACTGGGCAGGACAGGTGCAGGAAAGCGCGCGAGACTTGAGCTGCTGCGAGACCGGCGAAACTGCGGGGGGTTCAATCGAGTCACGTACACAGAGATGCCTTAAGAGAGGTATGCAAAAGAACCGAATGCCTGGTCAAAGCCCTTTAATTGCAGCTGAGCCAGAATCAGGCTTCAGGGATGGAGGCTAGGCCCCAACACAGGGACAACACCCAGGCTGAGTTTAAGCCCCATGACCCACAAAAAAATAAATAAGAAGCGAATAGTAGATGTAGTCTTGATTCAGGTGTAGTTGGCTCATGCCTGTAATCCTAGCTACTCAGGAGACTGAGATCTGAGAATCAGGGTCAAAGCTAGCCTTGGCAATAAAGACATCCAGGTCCTGGCATTGAGGAGGGGGCAAGGCAAAAGACACCAGACCTTCCCACGGGCACTGAACCATGAAGCAACCCCAGCCCAGGGAAGCCCAAAGCAGTGGTTGGGGTCTGTCCCCATCCCCGTTTGTCCCCCAACTGTCTAGTGGTAGAGTGCTTGCCTAGCATGCACTAAGACCTGGGTTCGATTCCTCAGTACCACATACACAGAAAAAAGCTGGAAGAAGTGCTGTGACTCAACTGGTAGAGCTCTAGCCTTGAGAAAACACAAGGATAATGTTTAGGCCCGAGTTCGGGCCCCAGTACTGGCAAAAAAAGAAAAATCACCACAAGCTAAGGTTATTTAGTGAGTTCCCACCAACTGTGATGTCCACCAGCTCCTTGAGGAAATGGAAGAGGGAAGACAGAACTTGTCTTGAGCCAGCACAGTGGTTCATGCCTTTAATCCTAGCTACTCAGGAGGCTGAGCTCTGAGGATCAAGAATCAAAGCCAGCCCAGGCACTAAAGAACCTAACTCTTTATCTCCAAATAAACTCTAGAAAAGGAAATGGGGCTTGTGTCAAGAGTAGGGCAGTGAAACTGGATACTCTTTTTTATTTGCATTTTTTATTGTAATTAGTAGAAGGGTTACATGATATTTGCCAGATAGAAGGTGCATTAATTCACGTACATTGATACCCTTTCACATGTCTTGGTACCCATTTCCCTCCCCCCCATACCCCCACCCGTCTTGTTTTACCCCCTTCCCTATCAAATTTAAAATAACCAAATACAAATAAATTCAATATATCAGATAACAAAGTGAGATACTATAACAATATGAGATAACCAAGGGACAGCAAAGGAGATGAGAGACAATAAAGGCTGTGTATGAGAAACTCACTGCTAGTATTACACTTACTGGTGAAAAGCTAAAGCCATTCCCTCTAAAATCAGGAACGAGACAAGGATGCCCACTCTCTCCACTCCTCTTTAACATTATACTAGAATTCCTAGCCAGTGCAATAAGGCAAGAAGCAAGCATAAAGGGGATCCAAGTAGGGAAAGAGGAAATAAAACTATCCCTCTTTGCAGATGACATGATTCTGTATTTAAAGAATCCTATAGACTCTACTCCCAAGCTCCTTGAGCTGATTCAAAACTTTGGAAGAGTAGCAGGCTATAAAATCAACCCTCAAACATCAACTGCCTTCCTTTACGTGAACAGTGAGAGGAACGAGGCAATAATCAGGAAAGAAACTCCTTTCATAATAGCCTCAAAGAAAATAAAGTACCCAGGAACTAGCTTCACTAAGAACGTAAAGGACCTTTTTGACGAAAACTTTAAAACCCTAAAAAAGTATACTGATTACATATTAAACTTAATATTCAAAGCAGAATTGTAAGAAAAGCATTCTAAATATCCTAATTTTAATGATTGTAAAAATAAGATATACCACATGAAATATATAGTTAAGCTGGGAGTTTGGCCTAGTGGTAGCGTGCTTGCCTAGCATACATGAAGACCTGGGTTTGATTCCTCCATACCACATGCATAGAAAAAAGCTGGAAATGGTGCTGAGGCTCAAATGGTAGAGCTCTCGCTTTGAGAAAGTCCAAGGACAGTGCTCAGGCCCTGAGCTCAAGCCCAGGACTGGCAAAAAAATATACAGTTAATATGTGAAATCTGAACCAATAAATAATACACATTATTATATATGCAATCTCTTTCCTTTTCCACAAATACTGAAAAGAAACATGACACACCCTACTGCTTGTGCCAAAAAGAACAAATTATATTGGTGATATTTTTCATATCCAAGTAGGCAAAAAGTTTATTCTCTAACGTCTAAGTATATCTTAAAAACATTTTATTATCTTTTATGCTCATCTTTGCCTATTCTTAGCATTGAAAATATCCACACTGTCATTCTTTCCTATTATAAAAATGTATATGCATGTGTGTGTGTGTGTGTGTGTGTGTGTGTGTGTGTGTGTGTAAAATCCAAGTGCAGATTAGGTCCAAATGAGCTGAGATCCTAAGTGCCTTATAGTAGAAATATTAAGTAATGACTCCCTTTTGTGGACATCTGTGACATCATTATTGACATGAATTAATAACCCTGCCACTATAATTCATGCTCCAGACTGTCCTTATTTACTGTAACTACCTCATTTTCTCCAGGCCCCTTAAATTGTGCTAACTCGTGCCGAAATCTTCCCATAATTTCCATCCCACTTAAGTATGAATTGTTACCAGTTATTATTTTCAGTGACAATGAAGAGTGTCCAGATGGTAAAAGGAATGAGTTAAGTTGTTTCTCACATCTTTCTAAGAAATGAGTGTTTGTTTACCTATTGAACTCTCACTAAGGCCCATCCATATACTGAGATCTTCAGTTTAGGAACCACTATGACATCTAGTACTTATTCATTCAACTTGGACAGTTCAATCAGGATCTCAAAACTTATATTCAGTTATTTCAAAGGTGATTTTTTTAGTTATGAATCTTTAGAACTGTATCTTGAGCAATTTAAGTGCTTTGTCTCTCATGAACTGCTTAGTGTACATAAAGCACTAAAAGAATAAAATACTTTGTATGCACTTGTTGATTAAATGAAACTATTTAAAGAAAAAAACTTGCTTGTTTATTGTAACAGTTCCTATAGATACAGAACCATAAAATAAGATGTTGATAATGTAAGAGTGTTGCAAAATACTCAAGAGTTGAACAGCTACAGCAGGACAATTAAGATTTTTTTTTCATTTGGCTCTGGGCAATAGGGACCAAAATGTAGATATTGGTGCTTAATGACAGGAAAATACCATTAGCAAGCAAAGGAAAATATCTGCTCCTGGGAGAGATGTCTGTGGAATAAAACATTGTGTAATGGATTCTTGTTTACCACATAAGCTTTACCCTCTCATAGATTATTTCCTGTTATGTCTTTCCAAAAATGGAAGTCAACCTCAGTTTTTAATTTGAAAAAAGTGTAAAATTAAGTTTTAGTTTTCCCTGTATTTAAAATATGTGATTTTCACCAGTGACATTAGTATATACTTTCATATTTCTATAATAGAGTTCTTCAGAATATAAGAGGTTGAAAGAGATACCAGAAGTTATATTGTAGGATTTTGTTCACATAATTATACAGACAAAGTATTTCCACTTTTTAAGCTAGAAAATCAGGACAGTCTTGGAAGAATTGCAGTTTACTCACAATATCTGAAAACTAGGAAATACAGTGTTGCAAGATCTTAAATACGAAGGTTCTGAATGGGTGAGAGTAGAAATAGATGGCTGTTTTAGATTAAGGTACTCCTTAATATGAGAGAGAGAAGGAGATGGAGAGGGGTGGGGAGAGAGAGAGAGAGAGAGAGAGAGAGAGAGAGAGAGAGAGAGAGAGAGAGAGAGAGAGAGAGAGAGAGAGAGAGAGAAAGTGAGAGGTATAAAACCATCTGTTTTGTAGTTCTTCTTACCTTTCCTCTCCTGGAAAACTTCTGAATGTAAATTAGTTAAGTTTATATCAAATTAACCATCACTTTTCATCCTAACCATAGTATCAAATCAGAAAGCTGCCATCAGGTATTGTTCCCAAAGGCATGCCAAAGTAATGAAACACCAATGACACGGGAAAGTCAATGGTCCTAAAGCTACCACTCACAAGGCACAAGTCAGTGACATATGCAAATAGGTGCTCAGTCTTTATTTGTTTAGTAAATGATGTACATGTGGTAAGTATGTTTCAAAATTTCAGATGAGGATGTTTTACTACATAAATTTTGTTCCTTTCACAGGTAAAAAAAATCAAGAAAATGTTGAAGAATAGCATTATAGCTTCTTTAGGCATTTCAGTTTCTAATGCTACTAAAATCATTCCCTTTTTAGGAGAGATTTTGGAATACTTATTGTACAAACCCACCAGGAATACCAGTAATACCAGTAATATTTCACTGTACTTAACTTTTAACTGTTTATACCTTTTGGCAATGAATTCTTTAATGATAGGAATCTATTTTTAATTTTTTTTAACTTTTGAATTCACACAGCTTGATATAGAAAAGATATGTTCTGGTGGATAAACTTGAACTGATGAGAAGTTGAGAAACTTCTGATACATAACCTGTACTTCCTATGCTCAAACCAAAGAAAACTTATGAACATTAAAACAGTTTAGTCTCTGATAGTTGAATTAGTTGAAAGTAAACATCTATTATTTCTATTATTTGTAAAGAAAAAGGAGGACAAGGAGGAGGAGTGAAGAGGAAGAAGGAGGCGGAGGAGGAGGAGGAGATGGAGAAAGAGGAGGTGGGGCAGGGGGAGTTCTCTGTGTAAAATATATTGTTTTTGTTTTTGTGTTTTTTGTTTATTTGGCAGTCCTGGGGCTTTCTCAAGGCTAGAGCCACACTTGAGCCACTCGAGCCACAGCAGCATGTCCAGCTTTTTCTGGGTGTGTGGTACCGAGGAATCGAGCCCAGGTCTTCAAGCATGCTAAGCAGTCAATCTACCACTAAGCCACACTTCCGGGCCATGAGCCCAATATCTTTAGAGAAAGTTGCATAAATTCTAATACCAAATTTGAGGGATAGACACATTTCTTAGTGAGTTTACTTCCAATCTGACAAAAGTAGGAGATTTTAATATACATAATGCACATTGTTAATTTTGTGTCCTTGAATCTGGCAAAATGATAGCCATTGTAAGGAAGCACATCATAAATTGATACCATAAAATACATGTATACAAGATGAAATGATATGCATGCAATATCAGTTTTAAAAAGTTTTCTTTTTGTGTTTTCTTATCAGAATTCATCGAGTATCAACATTTTAAAATTTATTTCCTATTTGTAACTCAAACTTTTGTCTTCTAGTATGCCTAAGAAAATGTTGTCTGTTTGTGTCAGATTTGTTATCTGAAAAGTTTGATGTTTGTGGAGTGAACACAAAAGTTGAAATGTTTTATGCTTCATTCATCTTCTCTCAAGGACCCAGTCATATTTCATACAAAATCAAAGCCTGCTCTGCAGCTCCTCAATACAGAGCACAATAGATCCTCATCCAGTTAAGTCCTTATAATATTCCCTTGTAGAAAACATCTATCCTGTAGATTTTTATATAAGACCTATATTATATTAAGCATGTTTAGGTTCATACATTTCAAAAATGATCACAAAGGACAGCATTAGAAACACGTGAAAAATATGCTTACATAAGCATTCATAAATGATGCCACAAATCTTATTTTTTGCAGTTGAAAATGATAAACTAGGAGAAGGAAGATGGCGCTGGGACAATAGGGACGCTGCCTAGCTTTCTCTGACAAAAAAGAGAGAACCAGGGAGTCCCACGAGCCAACTATCTAAAGAAATCCACAACAACAAACTCAAAAAGCAACGGAGAAGGACTCAAACCAGAAAAGAAATCCAGATAAAGCTCACATTCAACTTTCTCAAAGAATTCGGAGCGCGAGGACCCCTCCCCCACCTCTCGCCCAACGCCGAGGAAAGCCGCGGCAGCTGGTGCCTGATCAAGCCACGAAAAGCGGCTTGAGCGGGCACAGGCTCCACGCGGGGAAAGCGGGGACGGGCACCGGCTCTAATCAACGAAAAGCGACAGCACCAGGCTGGGAACCCAACGGCTGCAGAAACCAGCACAGAACCGGGCCAGCGAACGGCGGAAGCAGCAGAACTCAGACGCAGAAACAGAACAGCAAGCAGTGGAGCCCAGACGCAGAACACAGGCGGCAGCGGAGACCAGAAGGGAGTGAAAGGCTCCCCACCACCGTGGAGCACCCGCAGACAGACGCAGAGGCGTGAATAATATAGCGCGTCCCCAAACTCATTGGGAAAGCGGAGCGGGTGCCAAGCAATAGAAGTTAACTCAGACCCCAACACCCTGCCTGAGAAAGACTGGCGGAGCAGGGGGGCAAGGAATTTAGAATCCTATCCCTCCCCTCAACAGCCCCCTCCCTCAGGCCATTGACTGGAGATTGACAGGCGGGCTACCCATAAGACCCAGCACCCCACCAAGGGAGGCGGGGCTGTCCCAACTCCCACCCGCCCAACGGGCTCAACCCCCAGCCCTCTTACTGGAGACTGACAAGTGGGCGGACCCTAAGACTCAGCACCCCACCAGGGGAGGCGGAGCTGTCCCAGCTCCCATCCGCCCACCAGGCTCCTCACCCAGGCCACTGGATCTGGAGAGTGGAGGGCTTTGGGACACTGCCTTACAACAGAGGGTAGGGGGTGTGGGTAAATAGGAGCCAGAATCTGCCCCCCCTCAATTCTTGAGCGGGGCATCCTCCAGCTGGGAATCCTGAGCAAGACACCACCGAGGCCCCCCCCCACAGTCACAGACTCTGACAAAGCAGTGGAAACACAGCAGGGATCTGAAGGGACAACCAGCAGCCAAGCTCCCCTTCTGAGAAACAAAAAGGAGCGGCTCCGCCCTTGGAGCCCACCTCCCCAGCTGGGCCCCGCCCCTAGGAACAGAGGGGCCTCCTGCTGGTCCTGCTGAGAGCTCCTGAAACTCTCAATCCCCAGACCCTTGGCTTGGGGCCGCCCCTAGAAGCAGCACAGGAAAACGTCCACCAACCACGCTCAGACGGAAGCTCGCAGATCCATCCCATGGTCCACTGTGAGGCCACTGGTTGGGCTAAGAGCTAGTTGCGCAGCAACACATAAGTTATATTCTAATACTTTCCAAACTTTGTACTCAAATACACTACATACTTACCCCCGGACCTCCCTCATTCTATTTTTCTATCTCTGGACCTCTGCTCCTCCTTCAACCCTTATACTGCATGGATCTACACTTGATGGATGTTGAGCAACATTGTATATCTAGGTGTTTAATTATTCTCTAGGCTCAGAGGGACTTAAAGACAATAGAGATTGGATTGAGAGGCTTATTGTTTTGGATATAAATCACTTATCAGTGAATAATTAGACTAGTCGTTACATGCACAAAAAGAAAGAGTGATAACACCAATCAAAACTTGTGAACATCTAGAGTCTGCCAGATACAGAGGTCTAGGTTGGTTATATCTGAAAAACTATAATCGTGTTTAGTATTAATCTTGTTCCCATTTTCAAATGGGCAGAACAAGAAACTCAAGAAAAATGTCAAGTCAAGAAACAAACACCTCCCACCTCCCACACCCAATGTAAACAGCCAATGGAACAGTCACTGGCAAACCTAGAGGAGAGTCTTCCAAGTGCTGTACAAATGCAATTGATAAACATCATTAATGAAAAATGTGAAAATATAAAGAAAGAGATAAGGGAGGAAGCCATAGCTGAACAAGAGGAAACCATAAACAAGGTGATATGTGAAAAAGAAGAAGCCATAAAGGAAGCCATAATAAAGGCTGTACAAAGAAAGATGGATGAATTCATAGAATCCACAAATAAAAAGGTGACCGAACTCCAGCAAATGTTCAAAGAAAATAAAGCTACTGAGCTAACCACTCAAATGGAAATCAAGGAGCTAAAAAAATCCATACATGATCTAAAAGAAGAGATGCAAGGCATCAAAAATGAGCAATTAGTAGCAAGGGAGATGAAAAATAAAGTAGATAGCTTTGACAGCAGGTTAGACAATGCAGAGGAGAGAATTTCCGGGGCTGAAGATAATTTAGTTATTATAGAGAAAGAACAGAAAATGAGTCAATCCAAATCTAGGAAAAATGAGAGAGCGCTTCAGGAGGCCCAAGATACAATTAGGAAGCCTAATTTAAGGCTAATTGGTATTGAGGAGGGTCTGGCGAAAGAAGTCAATGGTATTGGAAATATACTTCAGGGAATCATTATAGAGAATTTCCCAAATATCCAGAAGGGCAGACCCATCCAGATACAAGAAGCTTTTAGAACCCCAAACAGACCTGACCAGAAAAGAACATCTCACCACCACATCGTAATCTGAACTGGATCAGTAGAAACCAAAAAAAGGATCCTAAAGGCAGCCAGGGAAAAAGGTTCAGTAACCTATAAAGGAAAACCAATCAGAATAACCCCAGATTACTCAGCACAGACCATGCAAGCAAGAAGTGACTGGAAGCATATATGTCATGCCCTTAAGTCAAATAACTACCAACCAAGAATACTGTACCCAGCTAAGCTCTCATTCATAACTGAGGGAACAATAAAAACATTCCATTCCAGGGAAAAGCTGCAACAATATGTCGCAACAAAACCAACACTACAGAGAATTCTGAAAGATGTTCTATACATAGAAAACGAAAATAAATGCAATATTGGGAAAGAAACGGCACCTAAACAGCATACCACCTAAGGACCACAAGAACTGTCAAGACACAGGCCCAAATAAAAGCTTTTAAAAATGTTAGGACCTAATAAATATCTCTCAATCCTAACTCTCAATATCAATGGACTCAACTCTCCAATTAAACGGCATAGGCTGTCTAGTTGGATCCAAAAGCAAGAGCCATCGTTCTGCTGTCTTCAAGAGACATATCTTACCCAAAAAAACAAGCATCTTTTGAAAGTGAGAGGTTGGAATAAACTCTATCAAGCTAACGGCCCCCATAAACAGGCTGGATTTGCCATCCTCATATCAGATAAAATAGACTTCAAACCAAAATTAGTAAGAAAAGACAAAGAAGGTTACTACATACTACTAAAGGGATCTTTCCTCCAGGAAGACATAACTATCCTAAATATTTACACACCCAATCCTGGAGCTCCAAACTTCATCAAGCAAACTTTACTTACACTGAAACCATACATAGATCGAAATACAGTGATTGTCGGTGACTTTAACACACCACTTTCACCTATGGACAGATCATAAAGGCAAAAACTCAACAGAGAAACCTTAGAACTGAACAACTATATAGACCAACTAGATCTAACAGACATCTGCAGAATATTCCACCCAGCAACAACACAATATACGTTTTTCTCAGCAGCACATGGAACATTTTCCAAAATAGATCACATCTTAAGCCATAAAACAAACCTGGACAGATTCAGAAACACTGAAATTATTCCATGCACACTCTAAGACCACAAAGTCATCAAACTGGAACTGAACACACATCTCCACCAAC
This sequence comes from Megascapheus bottae, assembly GCF_031878675.1. Taxonomy (NCBI): domain Eukaryota; kingdom Metazoa; phylum Chordata; class Mammalia; order Rodentia; family Geomyidae; genus Megascapheus; species Megascapheus bottae. The sequence continues at coordinate 688,435 of NW_028327830.1, read as the reverse complement.
GAAAACCCTGTAACTCATGGAGACTGAACAACACATTGTTGAATCACCAATGGGTCATCAAAGAGATCAGAACAGAAATCCAACAGTTTATGAAATTTAACAGTAAGGAGCACACAAAATACCAACTCCTTTGGGACACAGCAAAGGCAGTACTCAGAGGAAAATTTATAGCACTGAGTGCCTACAACAGCAAGTTGGAAAAATTGCAAACCAACAAGTTAATGTCTCACCTTAACCTCCTGGAAAAAGAGCAACAAACCAACCCTAATCCCAGTAGAAGAAAGCAAATAATTAAAATCAAAACAGAATTAAATGATTTGGAATAGAAAAAAAATATAGAAAGAATCAACAAAAACAAGGAGTTCGTTATTTGAAAGAATTAACAAAATTGACAAGCCCTTAGCAAATCTTACCAAAAAAAGAAGAGAGCATATCGAAATAAACAAAATCGCAGATGAAAATGGTAATATCACGACAGAAATTACCAAGATCCAGAATATCATGAGGGAAAACTTCTCAAACCTTTATGCCAACAAATTTGAGAATCTAGATGAAATGGATGAATTCCTAGCCAATATTAATATACCCACACTGAACCAAGAAGAACTAAGCTAACTCAACAGGCCTATATCAAGCTCTGAAATAGAAATGGCAATTAGAGAACTTCCACCTAAGAAAAGCCCAGGGCCGGATGGATTCACAGCTGAATTCTATAAGGTCTTCAAAGCAGAGCTCACACCAATACTCCTCAAGCTCTTCAACGAAATTGAAAATGAAGGTTCCTTACCAAACTCATTCTATGAAGCCAATATAACCCTCATCCCCAAACCAGACAGAGATTCATCAAAGAAAGAGAACTATAGACCTATATCTTTGATGAACATCGATGCAAAACTTCTCAACAAAATACTGGCCAACCGTCTACAACAACTCATCAAAAAAATTATACACTATGATCAAACTGGATTCATCACAGGGAGGCAAAGCTGGTTCAATATATGCAAATCAATTAATATAATTCAACACATCAACAGGAGCAAGGACAAAAATCATATGATTGTATCAATAGACGCGGAAAAGGCACTTGACAAGATCCAACACCCCTTTATGTTAAAAGCTCTGGAGAAACTAGGAATCCATGGAACATTCCTTAATGTAATAAAGGCTGTGTATGAGAAACCTACTGCTAGTATTACACTTAATGGTGAAAATCTAAAGCCATTCCCTCTAAAATCAGGAACGAGACAGGGATGCCCACTCTCTCCACTACTTTTTAACATAGTACTAGAATTCCTAGCCAGTGCAATAAGGCAAGAAGCAAGCATAAAGGGGATCCAAGTAGGGAAAGAGGAAATAAAACTATCCCTCTTTGCAGATGACATGATTCTGTATTTAACGAATCCTATAGACTCTACTCCCAAGCACCTTGAGCTGATTCAAAGCTTTGGAAGGGTAGCAGGCTATAAAATGAACCCTCAAAAATCAACTGCCTTCCTTTATGCCAACAGTGAGAGGAACGAGGCAATAATCAGGAAAGAAACTCCTTTCACAATAGCCTCAAAGAAAATAAAGTACCTAGGAATTAGCTTAACTAAGAATGTAAAGGACCTTTTTGACGAAAACTTTAAAACCCTAAAAAAGGAAATTAAAGCAGAACTAAGGAAATGGAAAAACCTGCCATGCTCCTGGATTGGAAGAATCAACATTGTGAAAATGACAATCTTGCCAAGAGCTATCTACAAATTCAATGCAATACCCATCAACATCCCAATGTCATTTTTTAAAGAAATAGAAGAGGCAATCCAAAATTTCCTATGGAATAATAAAAGACCCCATATAGCAAAAACACTTCTTAGCAGAAAGAACAGCGTTGGAGGAATTTCAATTCCAAACTTTAGACTCTATTACAGAGCTATAATTCTCAAAACAGCTTGGTACTGGCACAGGAACAGGCCTGAAGACCAATGGAATAGAACTGAGGACCTAGATATTAAACCACAGACCTATGGCCACCTAATCTTTGACAAGGGAGCCAAAAAAATAGAATGGAAGAAAGACAGCCTCTTCAACAAGTTGTGCTGGCAGAACTGGTTAAGCACCTGCAGAAAACTAAAGCTGGATCATTCTTTGTCACCTTGCACTAGAATTAACTCCAAATGGATCAAAGACCTGGAGGTAAAAGCTGTCACATTGAAAACTCTATAGGAAGGAACAGGAGATACACTAGGCCTCCTTGGCACAGGTCGAAGCTTTCTTAATAAGGACCAAGAATCACAACAAATCAGAGAAGGGCTGGATAAGTGGGACTGCATTAACCTGCAGAGCTTTTGTATGGCAAAGGACATAGCTAGTAAACTAAGCAGGAAGCCTACAGAGTGGGAGAAGATCTTCACCAACCAAACAACGGACAAAGGCCTCATATCTAAAATATATCAACAACTCAAAAAATTGAATCACTCCAAAACTAACCTCCAAAGTAACAACCATCCCATTAAAAAATGGGCCAAAGACTTAAAGAGAGTCTTCTCTGAAGAAGAAACAAAAATGGCCTATAGACACATGAACAAATGCTCAACATCTCTGGTCATAAAAGAAATGCAAATCAAAACAACTCTAAGATTCCACCTCACTCCAGCTAGAATGGCCAGGATCAGGAAAACGAATGACAACAGATGCTGGAGGGGATGTGGCCAGGAGGGATCACTACTATACTGTTGGTGGGAGTGCAAACTCGTTCAACCTCTATGGAAAGCAGTGTGGCAGTGCCTCAAAAGGCTAAACATAGAACTCCCCTATGACCCAGCAATTCCACTACTTGGCATTTACCCAACCACCCAGAAACAAGGGCATACTAAACCCACTAGCACAACAATGTTCATTGCAGCACTATTCACCATAGCAAAGATATGGAACCAACCTAGATGTCCCTCAGTTGATGAGTGGATCAACAAGTTGTTGTATTTGTACACAATGGAATTCTATGCTGCTGTCAGAAAGAATGACATCACCCCATTTGTTAGGAAATGGAAAGACTTAGAAAAAATCATATTAAGTGAAGTAAGCCAGACTCAAAGGAACTTAGGCTCAATGGTTTCCCTCATTCATCATAATCAGTAGAAACTTTGGGCTCTACTAGCAGAGATTTGCAATAGAGCAAAATCTTGATACATAAGGACATATAATGTGAAGCTAATTGAAAGGACCTCCAGGGTAGTGAAACAAAAGCCATATAATGAATGATTGTTGTCCTTAATGTACTATGTTGTCTCTCATCTCCTTTGCTCTCCCTTGGTTATCTCATATTGATATAGTATCTCACTTTGTTATCTGATATATTGAATTTATTTGTATTTGGATATTTGAAATCTGATAGGGAAGGGGGGAAAACCAAGACGGAAGGGGGGTGTGGGGGGGGAGGGAAACAGGTACCAAGACATGTGAAAGGGTATCAATGTATGTGAATTAATGCACCTTCTATCTGGCAAATATCATGTAACCCTTTTACTAATTACAATAAAAAAAAGAAAAAAAATAAATTCTATATTAAAACCATATTTATGATCAGTGTTAATAAATCTTTAAAAAACAAATCATATTTATTACAATAAAAGAAAAAAAAGAAAAAAATCACATTTATGAATCTCTTGTTAAGTTCTTCAAGACAGTAGATAGCACTTAGGAGGTGCTAGAAAAATGTGGATCACATGGATGGTCTTGGCAATGTTGAGTTCGTTTAAACTTTTCACATTATGGAACTGTCTTCAGTACAACAACCAAGTAGGGATACACGTAACACAGGTGACAAGTGAAAATTCATCTGTGAAATTGTGCACTTAGGACTAAAGTCCACCAGGGAAAACAAGTATCAAAAATGAACGTTAGGATTAACAAGGTGTGGTATTTATACACAATGGAATTCTGTGCTGCTGTTATAAAGAATGACATTGCCCTATTTGTAAGGATATGGAAAGACTTAAAAAAATCATATTAAGTGAAGTAATCCAGACTCAAAGGAACATAGGCTCAATGGTTTCTCTCATTTGTCATAATCAGTAGAAACCTTGGGCTTTCCTAGCAGAGATTTACAACAGAGCAAAACCTTGATACATAAGACCATATAGTATGACGCTAAATGAAAAGACCGTCAGGATATAGAAACAAAAGCCATATAATGAGTGATTGTTGTCCTTAATATACCATGTTATCTCTTTTGCTATCCCTTGGTTATCTCATACTGTTACAGTATTTTACCTTGTTATCTGATATATTGTATGTATGTTTATTTGAAATAGGATAGGGAAGGGGGAAAAACAAGATGAGGGGTGGGGTGGGGGAGGGAAATGGAGACCAAGACATGAGAAAGGGTATCAATGTTTGTGAAACAATGTACCTTCTATCTTGTGAACATAATGTAACTCTTCTATTAATTACAATAAAAATATATAAAAAAATGATAAACTACCTAACATTAGTTGAAAACATGAAAATATATCTTGGGACTTTGAAATAAAGGCCCTTGCAAATAAATACAAGAGTTTTCTACTGAATTTATAAAACTGTCCTATTGAATTTATAAAACTGTCTATTGGATTTATGAAACTGTGCTGGATTCTGCTAACTTTCTGTTAAAACATTTAAGGATTCATTAAAATATTTGAAGATTCATTACTGAAAAGGAGAAAAATGCAGTTTCCAAATGCTTTTCCTCAGTTGTCTTGAAGATAAAAATATACAAATTTGATGTCTCTCAAATAAAAATACTGTTTTCAGCAAATGCATTATTTGAAGTGTAATGAATCACTTTGAAATTATTTTAAAAATAATTGGATAAAGATCTGCTAAAACTTAGATTGAAATATGCTAATAGAGAATGTTTAATAATAATTTTTGAGTTTTTTCTAAGTCTTACAGATTTCGATCTCTATAATATAAAACATTTTCGAGCTAAAACTACTAGATAACAGAACATTATAATTACTTTAAATTCATGTAGAGTGTAGATTTAAGTGGAAAAAGCATCCGTATATATTTTGACAGCATTCTATCATATGAAATATTTAGGATGATTTCAAATATTACCTTAAAAATGCAATATTAGCAAAATGTTCCCTTAAAAATGTTAACAAAAATGTGACCGAGAAGACCAGTTCTAGTAAATGTATTATGGGGGACTTCAGAAAAATGAGTGAGAGTCATTGGGAAGAAACAAGAAGTTACAATTAATGGCTTAGAGAATGGTAAAAGCAGAAATTCAAGTCCTTTGTCAGGAACATAGTAGAGTTTGCCAGATTTAAGGTTTTCAGTTTATTATTTTTTTTACATTTTTTAATATTTTTATTTTATTATAAAGTTGATTTAGAGGCGATATTTACATAAGTAAGGCAATGAGTACACTTATTTTCAGTATTACTCCCTCCCTCATTTTCTTCTGCCTTCATTTCCTCCTAACTTCCCTTCTCTATCCCCGCCCTCGGTTGTACAGTTCATTTTAGTACTTAAGAAAACAGCAATACACTGGTATGAGAGTATAGTCTGTCATAGATCTAGTTTTCAATAGTGTTTAAAATTGTGAATAATAAATCATAAAATATATTTGTGGAACTACTTTTCATTGTAAAGTCATGCCAAGGTTGTTTAGACTTATCAATTCTACTCCCTTCTATTAGATGAACCTCCATTTCACAAGAAATGTAGGATGATAAAATATCCTAGCTTTCTTAATGTAGAAGCTTTAAACTGATTCATTTCTGTCGTTGTTGTTTTGTCTCATGGTATTGGCATTGAAACTGAAGTGTTGGCATTTTCTAGAAGCCCATCAGTCAGTTCTAGAAACAAAACCATTGATAGAAAATAAAAAAAAATCTACACATACTCCAAGCTCCATCTATCACTGAAATCTTCTAAAATGACAGCCCCTCTTATTTTTCTCAAAGCCTGTTAAGCTTAAAGAAGGCACATGTCACAGAATTTAAATTATCACATCGAGGAAGTGGAATTTTGAGGGGAGTTCTCCAAGAGAGATAACTGAAATGACCAGTTGACTGAGAAATAAGAGGTATGTTTATTCGGTAGAAATAGTGGAGGATTTCCATAGTCATAACCCAAGTGTTATTCTCACAGTTTATCAAAATAGGACTATATTATGTGTGACTGATCAACAAAGGTAAACAAACAGTATCAAATCATTACGACCCTATCATGGTCTCCAGACTTTTTCATTTCAGCCGTAATCATCAGGGTATTTTCCATGTTAATTTAATTTCTCCTGAAAGTGTGAGCTTAGAAATGATTGATTTTCTGGTCATCATTACACAATCAGTTTTTAATCACACTTTCATTGTCAAGGTGAAAGAATAAAATATTCTTCTTCCCCACTATTAATGAGTGTCATAATATCTTCCATGTAGCCATCATCAGAATATGTGGTGGCAGAACATTCATTTCAGTATGTCAGTTTTTGAATACTCTGATATGCAACTGAAAAGTTATTAGAAAATTCATATTGTGCTTCCAACTAATAATTATATGAACTTCATAAAAATTTCATTAAACCAAATCTGTTCCAAGCAGTAGTGTAAGTACTAAGATACATATTACTGCAAGTACTGAAATATGTTAGGTGTTAAATATAAACATTGAAGTCCATTTCAAATAGAACACAGCCCAAAGCCCATAACTGGAGGCATATATAAAGATTAATTCATGGGTCAGGAGTTTGGTCTAGTGGTAGAGTGCTTGCCTAGACCCGGGTTCGATTCCTTGGTACCCCACATACATAGCAAAAAGCCAGAAGTGGTGCTGAGGCTCAAGTAGTAGAGTGTTAGCCTTGAGAAAGTCCAAGGACAGTGCTCAAGCCCTGAGCTCAAGCCCAGGACTGGTGAAAAAAAAAGATTAATTGAATGTGGTATTATCCATAGAAAGTTCAGTTTTGATTAATCAAATTTTAATTATCTTTTTGATGATTTATACTTCAGAAATAGTTGGTTTCATTCTTAACCTGTTTAACCTTTGCAAGATTCTGCTTTTATTATTTTTGTTTAACTTTATTACTCTTAGGAAAGAAAGGTGACTTATCTTTTATCAGTCCTCATAAAGATCACAAAGGACAAAAGAAGAGTTTAACAAATGGATGATTTCATTTAATATGATTTACATATTTGGGACTTGCAGTAAGGAAATCTATCCAACTCGAGAGGATCTGACTATTTGATGATGAGGAAGAATGGTGATGTAGAAATACACTTGGAAGAAAGTGTATGACCTAAATATTGAGAACTCTGTAAGGTCTTTCTGAAACTTCTTGGAGTCTCTGTGCTTCCTATGAAGGCCTCTTGGGTGAGTCTTAAAGGAAGAGGAAAGAAAATGGGTATTTTCTATATTTATGGCTTGCTTAAGCAAGGAGATATTTTAAGATCTTTGACTGTCTTGGAAGAAAAGAAATTATAATTTCAAGTAAATCACTTCAGACAAGAAAGAAAAAAAGCTAGTCATAGGACAAGAGTGTTTCAGGGAGACATTGCTTTTAAGGTATTTTCCAGTAATCTTCAAAAGAATATTCAGCATATCAATGCAGCCCACTTTGGAATATCACGTTCTAACCCTCAGTATTAATCTTGTACATTAATGAGTAAGTGGTAATGTAAAAGATAATTAATGACAATACTGTTGCATTTCAAATATCTTAATTAGCCCTTCATATAAAATGTAACTAGTCATATAGAGTCCTTCAGAATTCAAGCATAGTTTATTATTTTATGCAGAGATTAGCTTTAGACAATTTGAATATGATTGTTTAAACAACAGAGCAGGATATTGTAATTTCCCAGGAAATTGTGAAGCTGACTGACTTCTGCAGCCTATGAACATAATGCATTATTTCAACTGTACCAAAAAGCATTAAGCTGTTCATTTATACAAGGTATAAGACATGTCTTAACACTCGACTATTCTGACATAAATTGGAAAAAGTGATTATTACTATTCAAAGTATAAATCTCTCATAGTCTTATGAATATGCATCTTAGACTATGGATTTTAATGAATTTTATTTAGGTGCAATTTGTTCTTTTATTTAGGTAAAAATTATCAGTATGATACATATTAAGTACATTTTCTACCTATTTTAATAGAGGGATTTAAAGACTAGTCTATGGAAAGGCAGAAATAAAGAAGAAAAGAAAAAAAGAAAGAAGGAAAGAAAGAGAAAGAAAGAAAGAAAGAAAGAAAGAAAGAAAGAAAGAAAGAAAGAAAAGAATCAGTAGGTTTCATCAGACAATTTCTATCCTTATAGTGTGAGACATGAAATCACATTTGACCTATTTGTTAAAATAACATTTTGAGAATCACCAGTAAAAGAAAAAGAAAAAAAAGAGAGAAAAAAGGGAAAGAATGGTGTCCTGCCTGTTATTGTAGAATTCTAGTTGCTTGGGGCTCATATATACTCATAGTGGGTACTAAGGAAATAGAAGTAATTACAAGCATTCGATTAGATTTATAAATCATGATGTGGCAAGCACTCTGGTTTACTTTGATGTTTTCTTTAAGTGAATGCAATCTCAATGGCAGCTGATATCCCCCAAACTGCTCTTGTAAATGGTTATTGCATTTGAACTCTGAAGACAGAGAAGCATTTGTATTCTCTGATGGGCTTTTGTCTTTGAAATGCCCTTCTCTTTTAAGCCAATGGAATGTCATTCCTCATTCACATGAGGAAAAAAGGAGCCAAAACAATAGTATATTTTAAAAGCTTTAAGAAAATACCTTCCAAATATCCTTGTATAAACAGCAGATACACATTTTTTTCTCTAGTGTTTGCTGGTGGAATGTACATAAGTCAGTTTTAGGATGATGCTTTCTGTTATTTCCCTGTGGTTAGCCTTATTATTTAGTATTAATTATCTTTGCTCTACTTACTTCCTCCTATTTCTTTCTTATTCATGGTTCAAAACTTTGAACAAAGATGACATAGTACCTCTTCTAATTTTTACTAATCTCATGCCTTTGTTGTTTATTTGATGATGTTAAGTTTTTCTGTTCAAATGTTAAAAGAAAAATAGAATATATAATTATAGTGTTTTGTTTCTATCTAAACTTGAGTAACTATAGACCTACAAGATTTTTTTTACTAACAACACACACACATATGCATAGAAAATATATGTCTAAAATAAGTCTAAAGCCTGAAAGTAACTTCATGCTCTTAATTGTTTGAATAGAATAGTATAAATACACTTCTAATTCTTAATTTTCAAAATTTACTTACCCAAAATAGGATTTGTTGTTAATGACGGAAGTATAGAATTATTTTACTGTCACTGTTATTTAAAATATTTTTCTATACAGGCAGATGTTAAGGGCCTCTAAACTTTTATGGATTATAAATACAAATCACCGTCTTATCAGAGGTACACGTAGTAAAATCCATAACTGTAGATCCATTGATTCTGCCCACTCAGGTGAAAATCAATTCCTTGTAAGTAAGTAAACATGGTCCTGAATTTATATGTCAGAAAATAGAAAAGAGTGGGCTCCAGGTGTTATTAGGCTGCTTAGGTCTGTTTGGAGATGATATTATGTAGCAGGCAAGTAGGGCTAGAAGGAAGGATAAAAATAAAAGGTGCTACATTGTTACCTTAGCTGAAAATATTGTTTTAAAATTATCTGCAACATAAAATTCTTCAGTAAAGACGTTCATACATATGGATAAAATGAATAAAGAATAAAAACAAAGGTGTGTGATGTCATGTGTGTGAAATAAATTCAGGGGTTGTAAAGTGGCATAAAAAACCAATTCAAATGGAAAAGTGCACCCAAAAAGCCAATTAGCACTAACATGTAACATGTAACATGCAAATTAAAATAAAATAATGTTTCTAATGAAATAGAGGGAAAAAACAACAACAGAATTATCTTTATAAGTTCTACCTAATGTTTTTCAATAGCATTTTTATGTACACAATTTATTTTTCTCAAAAATAAATCACAACTCATATAGACACAATCTTGTTGTAGTTATGTGACTAAATAGTAAATTTGTGTTTGAATTTATATATTGTAAATAACAAAATATTTCCTGAAGATTATCTTACATTAAACCGGACTCTGGTCACTCATTCTTGCCATCCTAGCTACACAAGAGGTTGAGAAGTGAAGTGAATTGAAGTCCAAGAAGAAGAGTCCATACCTATTTTTGATGAACTAGCAAAAATCGAGAAGTGAAGATGTGGCTAAAGTCATTGTGCCAAATGTATTAAGTGAAGAAATCAGGAGTTCAAATTCCAATTCAGGCACACGCACACCCACACGCATACACATATACACAAACACACACTTTATTGTAGTCCTTTTAACTACTAAATCCAGAAAATTGTCATTGGTTTCTTCCTAAAATATGATGTAAGTTACATGTTTTTTATTCATTCTTCTCCTAAAGCACGTGTATCAATTAAATTGTGTTGAGTCATTTAATCCTAGGCATTTGGGAATAAAAGTAAAAAGTATCCAAGGTCCAGGACAATGGGACAAAGTTAACAAGAGACCTTGTCTCACTGAAATTAAATCAAATCAAAGAATTAGTGGGCACTCTCTCCACTACTCTTTAACATAGTACTAGAATTCCTAGCCAGTGCAATAAGGCAAGAAGCAAGCATAAAGGGGATCCAAGTAGGGAAAGAGGAAATAAAACTATCCCTCTTTGCAGATGACATGATTCTGTATTTAAAGAATCATATAGACTCTACTCCCAAGCTCCTTGAAGTGATTCAAAGCTTTGGAAGAGTAGCAGGCTATAAAATCAACCCTCAAACATCAACTGCCTTCCTTTATGCCAACAGTGAGAGGAACGAGGCAATAATCAGGAAAGAAACTCCTTTCACAATAGCCTCAAAGAAAATAAAGTACCTAGGAATTAGCTTAACTAAGAATGTAAAGGACCTTTTTGGCGAAAACTTTAAAACCCTAAAAAAAGGAAATTAAAGCAGAACTAAGGAAATGGAAAAACCTGCCATGCTCCTGGATTGGAAGAATCAACATTGTGAAAATGACAATCTTGCCAAGAGCTATCTACAAATTCAATGCAATACCCATCAACATCCCAATGTCATTTTTTAAAGAAATAGAAGAGGCAATCCAAAATTTCCTATGGAATAATAAAAGACCCCGTATAGCAAAAACACTCCTTAGCAGAAAGAACAGCGCTGGAGGAATTTCAATTCCAAACTTTAGACTCTATTACAGAGCTATAATTCTCAAAACAGCTTGGTACTGTCACAGGAACAGGCCTGAAGACCAATGGAATAGAACTGAGGACCCAGATATTAAACCACAGACCTATGGCCACCTAATCTTTGACAAGGGAGCCAAAAAAATAGAATGGAAGAAAGACAGCCTCTTCAACAAGTTGTGCTGGCAGAACTGGTTAAGCACCTGCAGAAAACTAAAGCTGGATCATTCTTTGTCACCTTGCACTAGAATTAACTCCAAATGGATCAGAGACCTGGAGGTAAAAGCTGACACATTGAAAACTCTATAGGAAGGAATAGGAGATACACTAGGCCTCCTTGGCACCGGTCGAAACTTTCTTAATAAGGACCAGGAATCACAACAAATCAGAGAAAGTCTGGATAAGTGGGACTGCATTAACCTGCAGAGCTTTTGTATGGCAAAGGACATAGCTAGTAAACTAAGCAGGAAGCCTACAGAGTGGGAGAAGATCTTCACCAACCAAACAACGGACAAAGGCCTCATATCTAAAATATATCAACAACTCAAAAAATTGAATCACTCCAAAACTAACCTCCAAAGGAACTACCATCCCATTAAAAATGGGCCAAAGACTTAAAGAGTCTTCTCTGAAGAAGAAACAAAAATGGCCTATAGACACATGAACAAATGCTCAACATCTCTGGTCATAAAAGAAATGCAAATCAAAACAACTCTAAGATTCCACCTCACTCCAGCTAGAATGGCCAGGATCAGGAAAACGAATGACAACAGATGCTGGAGGGGATGTGGCCAGGAGGGATCACTTCTACACTTTTGGTGGGAGTGCAAACTCGTTCAACCACTATGGAAAGCAGTGTGGCAGTGCCTCAAAAGGCTAAACATAGAACTCCTCTATGACTCAGCAATTCCACTACTTGGCATTTACCCAACCACCCAGAAACAAGGACATACTAAACCCACTAGCACAACAATGTTCATTGCAGCACTATTCACCATAGCAAAGATATGGAACCAACCTAGATGTCCTTCAGTTGCTGAGTGGATCAACAAGTTGTGGTATTTGTACACAATGGAATTCTATGCTGCTGTCAGAAAGAATGACATCGCCCCTTTTGTTAGGAAATGGAAAGACTTAGAACAAATCATATTAAGTGAAGTAAGCTAGACTCAAAGGAACTTAGGCTCAATCGTTTCCCTCATTCATCATAATCAGTAGAAACCTTGGGCTCTACTAGCAGAGATTTGCAATAGAGCAAAATCTTGATACATAAGGACATATAATGTGAAGCTAATTGAAAGGACCTCCAGGATAGTGAAACAAAAGCCATATAATGAATGATTGTTGTCCTTAATGTACTATGTTGTCTCTCATCTCATTTGCTGTCCCTTGGTTATCTCATATTGGTATAGTATCTCACTTTGTTATCTGATATATTGAATTTATTTGTATTTGGATATTTGAAATTTGATAGGGAAGGGGGGAAAACCAAGACGGGAGGGGGGTGTGGGGGGGGAGGGAAACGAGTACCAAAACATGTGAAAGGGTATCAATGTATGTGAATTAATGCACCTTCTATCTGCCAAATATCATGTAACCCTTTTACTAATTACAATAAAAAATTAAAAAAAAACAACATAGAATTAGTGGGCAAATAGAAGGCCCTGGGTTCAATTCCAGAAGCAGAAACAACTTATGTTATGCTTTTATGTTATTCATATTCACATCCATCTTTGTCTCTCCTTTTGTCATTATGTATGAATTTATGCTTACATTCATTAGTCTTCTTTAACAAAAATGTAAATGTGTGTGTCCCAGGCTCCAAAGAAATGTAGGGAAACTATTTCTCCCCCGCCACACCTTCTCTTCTTCTTCTTTTTTTTTTTACAATGCAATTTTTACTATTATTGTGAGGGCGATTCACAGAGGTGTTCCTGTTACCAAAATCAGATAATGAGCACATTTCTGTTTGAACAGCATCACCTCTTCCCCTGTTCTCTCCCAATTTTTCCCTCTATCCCCATCACAAGTTGTATACATCATCTTCAACATAATGTCTAATGAGTATCATTGAAGTGTTTGTTACCCCTTTATGCTATCATTTTTCTCCCCTCCTTTCTCTATCCTCCCAAAGATAGAAACAAGAGAAAACAGGAACAGCCAGGTACGGTGGCTCATGCCTGTAATCCTTGCTACTCAGGAGGATGAGATCTGAGGATCGCAGTTCAAAGCCAGCTCAGGCACTAAATAAGGTGAGACTCTTTATTTCCACTTAATCACCAGAAAACCGAAAGTGGCACTGTTGGGCAAGGGTAGTGCAATAGCCTTGAGCTGAGAGCTTAGGAATAGTGCCCAAGTTCAGAGTTAAAGCCCCACTGACAGACAAAAAAAAAAGAAAGAAAGAAAAAGAAAACAGGAACACTAACAAAGTAAAACAAAATCAAAACCAATAAAATAAAAAATCCTCTTGTGCAAGTGGCTCATGCTTATAATACTAGCCACTGAGGACGCTAAAGATCAATAGATTTGAAGTGGCACCTTTGCTCAAGTGTATTAGCATTAAGCAAAAATGGAGCTCCAATCCCAGAGTTGGAGATTCAGGAGCAGAGAAGGAAAAAAAGAAAGAAAAAGAAAAACCTTTTTTGTTTCCATTTTCTGTAGTTTATTTTGATAAAATATTATTTTATATGACCATATAGACATAGCTATTGAGGGTTTGTGATCCTCTTCTAAAAATACTTTCATTTGGTTTCATTGTGTATGTATATGCCTAGTTTGTTGTGTTCTGGTGTATGTTTTATTTATTTAATTTTTTACTGTCTAGTGAGTTTACTTAAAGATTGTCATGCATCTTCTAATTACCACAAATTAAGGAAACTATCTTTAGGTCTGACCCATCTGGTATCTGTTTCCAGGGCTTCGCCCCGGTCTGAGGACTCTCTAGTCCATCTGATAGGGGAGACTCAGGGCTCCCCCCCGAACGCCCTTCCCCTTTCGGTTTTGCACCGAAGCCGCGCTGCGAAGTGTCTCTCGTTTAGTGTTCGTTTAATTCTGGTGTTTGTTGTGACGGGACTTGGACTTGGACTGAATATTAACATGGGACAGACTGTGACGACCCCCTTAAGCCTTACTTTACAGCACTGGAAGGAGGTCCGGAAGAATAAGTGGATGACTCTTTGTTCCTCAGAGTGGCCGACTTTCAGAGTCGATTGGCCACTAGATGGCACTTTTGACCTAACCATTATTTCACAGGTCAAGTCTAAAGTGATGAACCCAGGACCGCATGGCCATGGGGGGGCCCGATTTTTCGGTGCCCCCAGTGTATCGGAAGGATACGTTCCTCTGTTGGTCGAGGGAACGGCTTTTGCCCCTCCCCGACCGTCTGAAAACCGCGCGGTAGGTTAAGGGACCGTTCTGTTTTGTTTCTTGTATGTCTGTTTTGTTATGTTTTACTCGGAGTCTAAAATGGAACAGTCTGAGACTGCTGCCATGCATGCCATCAAAATTTGGAGTACTTAAAGGTCTCTGCTTCTGTCTTGTTTTGTGAGGTGTTTTTTTGTTGTATGGTTTTATTTTCAAAATTGGTACCAGTCTTAAATATGGATCCTCGCAATTTTTGTGTGTGTAAATTACCGCTAAGTTGCCTTGTAAAAGGTTTTCTTTTAAACCTGGTTCTCACCTGCAAGAGTAAAATTGGCAAAGCTCTCTTGACACAAACTTCCGGAAAATGAACGGCCGATATTAATTTTGCGCACTTTAAGATCTTTGAGTATGAGTGTGTGTGAATGAGTGAGTGAACATGTTCAAGGTTAAATTATCAGCATGCTGTATAAAACAATGGATAAATTTATACTTGAAATATAAAAAAAGGCAATTGGGTAAATCTAAGTCTAAACTTCAAGAAAATTATTAGGTTAAAATGTTTTACAATGTCTCAAAGGGTTATTGCATTGTTTTAAAGAGAAACTGGTAAAAGGTATTTTTCTAAAGTAGAAAAAGCATTTTCTAAATGAAATTTGCATTAAAAATAATTTGATATTGAAATGCATAGAGCTGTTTACATTGTAAACATTGTGTCCTGTTTAGCCCAGAGGTATTAGGGAATTTGGAATCTATTTCTTTAAGTTAAAATTTGGAGATAAATATTAGGAATTAAAATGTAAATTTATTTGTTAATGTCAGAGACTTTACCTATCTTTCAAAACTGTCTAGGTAATCAAATGCTAAGAGAAAGGATGGGAAAACTTAGGATAGTCCTGTGTGACCATCTTTGGGGGTGAGAGGTGAACTGGCAAAGGTGCAGCTCTGGGTAAATAAGCTGGAATGAAGGCCGTTCACTTAACCTGGTCAGGTGGACTGAGATCCACATCTTCGCTCTTTTTCTTTGCAGACTGACACTGAAAATCTGATGGTAAAATCTGGGTAATATGATTAGCATTTTAAAAGGAATGAATGTTTAAAAGTTTATCTCTGTATGATTTGGGTTCATGTTACTGGGTTGCAATTGGACGTATTTTAGAAAAAGAAGGAAACTAAGTCCAGATTTAGACTTTTGGTGCACTGATGATGTTTACAGTTCTTGCATTGAAGAAAAACTTATTTGAGTTTAAACTGTTGCTGGAGTTTTAGGCAGTAACCTAAACTGCAGAAAAAAAAATGCCTCTCCAAAAAGGAAACCTGGAAACAAAGGGAGTTCCTCGGGCCCTTAAAGATTTTTCAAATGCAAATAAAGGCTAAAGTGTTAATTGTTTAAGCAAATATCAGTAAAAGTTTTAAAGAACATTGGAAATGGGTTTCTGAACAAAGTTTGAAATTGAAGTTACCCTAAATGTTTGTTTCAAGAAAAAAAAGAAAACAAGAAAAATTAGGACTACCAAAATGGTTGCTTAATTGCTATTTCAGCTTATTCTTGTAAGTTATTTTATAGCAATCTCCAGCAGGCCCATGGAGAAGGACAGCAGATCCTCATTCAGATGTAAATTTGGCCCTCACCAAGTTCCAGGTAAGAGCATGCTTAGAGACTATTTCTGAGTTGACCACCTTGTTGCTTCTAATTGGAGTAAAGTGGCCTTTGTAGGACTCATTGATCTGAAAGCCGCAGTTTTGAGCCTGCCTGGGCAAAGCAAAGTCCCTATGAGACTGAGGAGCGGCACTCAGGCCCTGAGTTTGGGACTTAAAAGTGGCAGGGTGCTAGCCTTGAGCTGGAGAGCTGAGAGACAGCACCCAGACCCTGAGTTCAAGTCTAGAAACCAACAAAGTGAAATGCCAATGGGACATTTATTCCTGTGTGGAGAGACACTACTGGGACAATGAAGCATCCAGATGCAGTAAGCCACAGCTTGGATGGCAGAGGTGGTGACAGATCCTAGAGTCACTTGTGCTTGGCCATTCAGTATTAATCAGAGCCGGGAGGTCATAGAATAGTTTGTAAGCATGCCTTACTAATGCCCATGCCTTTCATAACTGGGCAGGAACTTGTCAACCATCTGTGATAGAGGATAGTTTAAAGTCCTAACTGAGTGAAGTTTGATTTGACACCAGCCACAAATTCAGGGTGGATCTGAGGCTTGCGTCCCTATTATCTGTTTAGATCTGGCAACTGAAGCATAGAGTGCAGGGATTAAGTTCCCCAGCCAATCAGGAAAATGCCTTTGCAAATGGGTGCTAAGTAAGCTACGCTGTTGTAATCAAAGAAAAAGTTTGTGCAGTTGTTAAATGCTTTACATGACCTCCAATTTGCAGTAGAATATCACTCCTGATATGTAATCTTGGCAGCCTCTTGGTAAAATAGGCTAAGTTTTTAGGGTCCCTGGCTAGGTATAGAGACAACGCCCCTGAGTCAGCCTGAAGAAGTTATAGAAGACGGATCATCGCCCATCAATCCTCTTTAGATAAAGGGACCAAAAAGTTGTTTTTTTAAAAATTAAGACAGCATAAGTTAGAGGCATGGAGAAAAATAGTAACAGATGTGCAAGAGTGGAGACTGCACTTGTGGGGAATGGCTACAGTTTCGAGTCTTCTGTGCCTGTCTAGAGAAGCCTAGCCTTGTTTAATCTGGTTACCAAAAGTTGTCACCCTGGTATTACTTTGGATTCTCAACCCTATACTGTCTTAAAAACCAATGGGTGCCAGCCTGCAAAAATGAGTATGCTCGGGTGAAGCAACTAGGAAACCATTGGGAGAATTCACCAAAGTCAGGCCTTAGGTTAAGCTTCTTTAGAAATTTTGCAGGCGACCCAGCAGGAGGTGTGACATTCCATTGGAGCTGCTGTGCTGCCGGATTCAACCACCACCTCACAGTTGTTTCCTGAGAGGACTGGAACTAAACTCTTGGTGATGGGACATTTTATCTGTGCTAAATTCAAAGTCCTCTAGATTTTTGCAGCCATTAGGGTGACTGGATGACTGAAGGGAATTTTCTATCCAGTGCTGAACAGTCTAGACATGAGAGGTGCTAAATGTGAATGAGGGCTATAATCAGGTAAAAGAATTGAGAAAACAGAAGAACAGTCTATGGAAAAGGGGGGATCTGGAAAGCATTGTCTTATGTTTGCTCTACAAAAAGGGAAAAAGACAAATCCTAGAAAGTTCCTGTATATTGTACATGGTATGAGCATGTCTTGAGAATGGAGCTTACAAGTAAAATTGGCATGTAATTGAGTCAACCATAATACAAACCGGGTTAGGATTGCTATACTGATGTGGAACCATCCTTTGTACCCATCTGAGGAATTGCTGTGCTTGGATGTATATTTCCTAGTTGTGAGGACTTTCTTGGGTGCAGAACTAGGAGGGCATGCTCTATGCCACTCCAAACCAGAGAATGCTGTCTGCCCGAATCTGATAACAATTGTTGCCCCCCCCAGCCATGTGTTATCTCAGCTGGCACTGTTAACCATGATTCAATCCAGTCCTTTCAGGCCTTATAACTTGATCTGGGAATGTGTTCAGCGTCTGGTTTCCAGTACCCTGGCACTCAAATGAACCTGCACTGTGATTCCCAACACACCAACCATTGTGAAGGTAGCAGGAATGAGCTACTGGGTTCATCACTCCTAGGTGAAGACTGCTTGTGAGAACCCTGGACTTTCACACTCCCAGAGAAAATATTTGGCCGATCGAGGAGCCAAGATGATTCTGTCTCTGTCCCTACCCCCCATTTGTTCAGATCAGGTGACTGGGTACTCATCTGGAGACCCCAGGCCAGAAGGCAAAGTGCGGACATCCAGATTATTACTATTGTGCAGCTTGGGGTTGTGAAACCACCGGAGATGCCTATTGGAAACCAAACTCCCCTCAGGAATGGATCAACGTTATGAAGGGAACTCCTATTACCTTATAGCCCCCAATGGAACTTATTGGGCCTGCAGCACGGGTCTGACCCCGTGTATACAATCCCAAGTTTTTAACAGAACCTCGGAGTTCTGTGTGTTGGTCCAGTTATGGCCCAGGATCACGCATCATAATTCAGGGACTGTTCTGGATTTGTATGAGAACAGAAAGAGGTATTCGAGAGAACCCATTTCCTTAACAATAGCCCTTCTTTTGGGAGTGGGGGGAATAGCTGCTGGGATTGGCACTGGTGCCACTGCTTTACTTCATAACGACCAATTAATGGATTTACAAATCGCCATGAATGCAGACCTGAGGGCGATTGAAAAGTCTATTACGGCTTTGGAAAAGTCCCTAACATCCCTCTCCGAGGTGGTATTACAAAATAGAAGGGGGCTAGACTTGTTGTTTCTTAAGGAGGAAGGACTATGTGCCGCACTAAATGAGGAATGCTGCTTTTACGCAGACCAGACAGGAATTGTCCAAGAAACTATGAGCAAACTTAGAGAAAGGCTATCAGAAAGAGAGAAAGAATTTCATTCCCAGCAAGGGTGGTTTGAGAGTTGGTTTAACAAGTCCCCTTGGTTTGCAAGTCTTTTGTCCACCATAGCAGGGCCCCTTTTCATACTAGTTTCGATCCTCACCTTTGGTCCGTGTGTTCTTAACAGGTTAGTTCAATTTGTTTAGGACCGTCTATCTGTAGTTCAGGCATTAGTAATTACCCAGCAAAATCAACAGCTGAAAGAGCAAGAAACAACTCTTAATTGAATGAAAGATTCCATTCAAGGAAACATAAGAGAAAATGTGGGAATGAGAAGTGCAGCTGCAGCCCCCAGCTACGGCTGTAATTGCTGTTGCCCAACAAAAGAAGTTAAAAAGCAGCCCGCAGGATGTTTGCGGACGAGGCCTATAAGGTTGTAAATCCAGATAAAGCCAGGGACATGTGAGAAACATCTGGTGACCAGATGAAAGGCACGTCCGCCCTCTTCTAGCTAAGAGAAAAAAATTCCACTACTGCCCAGAGTAAACTCCTAGCCTTATTTGAATTAACCAATCCTTACCCTGTAACTACGCTTCTGCTTCTGTAACCGTGCTTCTGCTACCCATAAATACCCCTCCTCCCCAAGCCTCGGCGCAAAGTCTTCTAGGAGGCTTTGTCGTCCCGGGCGCCCGTGTTCCTGAATAAACCTCTTGCTGTTTGCATCCGACTGCGTGGACACGCTGTTCCTTGGGAAGGGGGCTCCGTCTCCGTCTGGAAGACGTCCTGCTGAGTCGGGGGTCTTACATGATTACATGTTGAATCTTTCCAACATATCACATCAATTGCATTGTTGTCTTTAGGTTTTAAAGTGCTCATTCATACATTAATCATCCTCCATCCTTTGCTTTGTTGTATCATAATCTTGGCTACAGCTTTCCATTAAAGAACTAAGAAATCTTAATGTTAAAGCAAAGTATTTTATTTCTGAAACTTGAAATAATTTTATTTAAGAACAAGCTAAATCTTTTTATGTTAATCAATAATAACAGCATCATAAGGACAAAAGAAATAAAGATTGCCTAACTTCGTTAACTTCAGCATAATTACTGAAAGGATACATATTTTACAGAACATCTGACTCAACTCTTGTGCCAATTGCTCCTTATTGATTGAGCAGGAAATGGAACAATTTCAACTTTCTTCCAATTATCTAAATCCATCTTCATTATCTCATTAGTTATTTATCATGATTCAAACTAATGATGATAATATGTTCACAAATGTTACTGTGTAAACTTAACTCAAAGAAAACTGCAGCTTCTTCAAAAGATTCAGTGCTTGAAAATTGTAAATGAAAACACTGACTTGGAAAACCAGTATTCCAACAAAAGAACATATATGATTAATTTTAGTAACATCTACAAATTATACTTTAAAGCAACCTACATACTTAAATTCAGAATGTCATTTGAATCTATATATAGTGATTAGGTTTGGCTGGAATTATAATTTATATAAAATGAAGATAGTGCTCATACAAACTGCAGCATTTAGTCTTATATCCATATTGTTTACAATAGAAATACACATAATTATATATTACATTGTAGTCTATTTCAGAGATCATTTTAGAAAAGTGATGATCCATGAAATTTTATGCAGTTCATTTTTTTTCAGTTTCAAATAAATATTACAAAAGAAAGTGAAAGGGTTTTCTTTAATCGTAACATAACACTCAGTAATTGTAGACCCAGAGAATATTTATGATCCAGGATAAAGATAATTTAAATTCAAGGTTTAATCCAAGGCTAAAGACAATTTAAATGACATTGAACAAAAACAACATTGTAAAAACCTTTTTGCCTAATTTTAAAATATAAAATTTAAGTTAAAATAGCATTAAAAGAAGCCTACATTTGGACAAATAATTTTGTAAAGTTGGATAATACTCATATATATTTTACTTTTAAATTTTTTTATATAATACAGTCACAGGTTGCATTTGAAGTAGGACTCATGTCAAGTTTTTAACTTAGTTATGTTTTGGTAGCTAATTTTAAACCTACCACTATTTTTAACTCATCATCTTTGTTGCTCATAGGACTGTGCAATTAAATATTTTATAAAATTGTCAGAAGGTGTATGTACCATAGCTGAAAGTATAACATTTGTGATTATGAAATGAATTTTTGTTTTATGACAGTATTTATTTAATGTGACGATAACAAATGAAGTATTCACAAAATCATAGGTTTGCAAAAAATCTTGAGAATGCAATTAGTCTTTCTCAATTTTTGAATTCTTTAAGACACTTTATTATTTCATTCCATTATGAGAATTTCAGGAGCCAATTTTATAATTTCTTTTAGTGTAATATATTTGAAGGTTTTCTTTAAAAAAAACATTAAGACAGTTCTCTTTTTTCACTGATTCAGATATCTTTGATTTTATAAGTGATTTAAAATAATTTATTTCTATTAAAGTGACATTTTCTCCTGTACCACATAATTACTTTTATTTGGATGAAAATAAACATTTAGAATGTGACCTCTACCTCATTTTTTTCCTCTAGGTGTTGTTTTCCAATGATGAAATCAGGCAAGTAATTCTTTTATTCTTAACAGATAATTTTATAACAATTGATTCAGTGCCCTGCAAAGCTTTCTGATTGTTTCCAGCTGGAAAAGACACTGATTCTAAAAATAAGTATAATTTTCTGGCCTTATCAAAGAGAGATGCAGAAGGTAACTTTACAAGGAAAACACGTGGTCCTCAAGACTTGTTGACAAAATCAAGAAGCTGTAGAATTCAGTTTGGCACAAGCAAAGTATCACCAAAGGCCTGCACCTTCTATCTGGCAAATATCATGTAACCCTTTTATTAATTACTATAAAAATATATAAAAAAATAAAATACTTCATAAACCCCCCAAAAAACAAAAAAACGATGTGATAAGTTCATATTAACACCTCAGCATTGCTCTTTTCCTCCTTCTTAAAACAGGACCCCTTCACAAGCCCTTCTTTATATTTCCGTACATTTTTAAAAACATAAGTTCTGTTTATAAGAGAAAACACACAATATTTGTCTTTTCCAGTCTCTCTTATTTTGCTGCCACATTAAACTTGGAATAAAAACGAATTGATTTGAAAACTGAAGCTAACTTATGTGAAAGAGGTGCTGCAGAACTTAGCCTAAATCTGTGACTACTTCATCTTAGGATTCATGTGTGAAATAAAGAAAACTGGAGTCCTTCAGCATTATTCTGGAATATTTTCAGCAAGAAATTTATTAGACATTTAAGGATATTTGAGGAGATACAACCAGTTATTTTTTAAAAATTTTCAGGCTTTACTCTTGAGCTAATAGAAGAAGTAAATCAGCCAACTGCTTCTGTACAACTTGCAATTCTTCTCAACTTGTGGCCAACACCCAAAGGAAGGCTTGGGTCTTGCCATAAGGCAGGCTACCCTTCCTTTGACTACCACACAGGGGAGGAACTTGATTGTTTCAACAAACCGATCATCATCTGATTGCTAAAAGGGGGAGAAAAAGGAGGGCCAATGCAAAACAGCAGAAACTAGAAAAAAAGAGAAAAGGAGGAACAATAAAAAACTGCTTATCCCTAACCAGCGGTTGACGGTTTCTAGTCCTGCTGCTCACTCATCTCAGTGGTCTATACTAAATAAACTATTTACAGCTGTGCTCATTACTTTTGAGTTTATTGCTATGCTGCTGCAAAACAAGAACCCATCAGGCTTATGCATCAATATTTGAAAATTTTCAATGTTTCTTAATTATGATGGTGTTCAATTTATTCAATTGATTTAGACTTGTAAAATCAGACTATGAGATTCCTGTATGGATGCATATATGTGTTATACACATAGTAAACAAATTAAAATAGAAAGATAAAATCCATATATAACATAAATAAGACCATAAATAAAATATAAAATGGATGCCCCTTTGTTTTGTTTTCTGTATAACTTTGGGGAAAAAGGAAAATATAGTAATGTTAAAATTGTGAGGTTTGTATGAATTGGAACCACAAAGCACAGCATGTAATTTTTATGTGACTTAAGAACATTCTCTAATAATACACTATTTGTCTATGCACTGGCTGTCCTAAATGTAGTTGCTTTGTTTGTTTCTTTTTCCTTTTTCCTTAACCTCTCCTTAGTGAAAATGACCCATGGAAATTCAGTTCACAGAGAGTCATTGGTGAAGAATTTGTCTTTTGTACTAAACAACAAATCTAAGAACACAAACATTCACTGCCCAGTTAAATAATCTCTTGTCTTTGAATGTGACCTGGTCTTTCTTTGACCCCTTTCAATGGCCAGGACCAGATAATTACTGAAATGAAACTGGTATTTAAGTAGAAAAATAGAAGTGATACCAGCGCAGAGTACTTATATTTTGCTCCAGAATTCTTAAATTTAAAAACATTCCATTAAAATACTTTTGAAGAAACAATAGCTCTAAAATGATATCTTTAAAAGCTGTTCTTTACTTTTTCTTTGTGTTCTTTTCTGTTTCTCTGTTTCTCTGTCTGTCTGTCTTTGTCTATATTTCTCATACAAATACATACGTGTACAGATAGAACTGTAAAAAAAGGAACTCATATAACCAGATTTTTTTTGTCTGTCGTGGGACTTGAACTTTGGATATTGTCCCTGAACTCTTCAGCTCAAGGCTACAGCCCTACCAGTAAGCCCCAGCACCACTTCTGGTTTTCTAATGGTTGATTGGAGATAAGTTTCATGGACTTTAGTGCCCGAGCTGGCTTTGGGTCATGATCCTCAGATCTCAAGATCTCAGCCTCCTGAGTAGCTGGGATTACAGGCATGAGCCACCTAGATGAGCACATGAGCCCTTCTTCCAAATACCTATTTGCTGTTATTTTGGAGATAAACTATAGAGTACATTCTTTCCCTGTAGGGCCTGCAACTGCTATCATCAGGAGGTCAATTTATCAGCTTCAAGGGTCTGGATATATCTGGTTATTTCTTGTTATCTTAAAAAATAATATATATGTGATTATTGTTCAATGAGAAGGTCTTTGTGATATATTCACACATGCTCAAAATGTACTTTAGTCATATTCAATCCTTCTATTTATCTTCCTTATTTCCCTTTACTGCATTTTTGCAGTTAAAAAGAATATTTTCATTTTCACATTTTTATATAGTCATGCAATCCCATATACACAATTCTCTCTTTTCCTCCTACTCTTTCTTCCTGTTTTCTCTGTTACATAAATGTCTCACTCATGTTTATGTACATTTTTGTCCTTTAGATCTAACTGCTGCATATGAGATAAACATGTGGTATTTATCTTTCTGAATGTGCCTTATTCACTTAATGTTAACACATCTAGTGCAATATTTTCCTGAAAATGATATAATTTAATTCTTCTTCATGACTGAATAATAACTTACAGTAGTACACTTTTTTTATCCAGTCCTTGGTTGATTGTAACTAGCTTAGCTTAAGTTTTTGCCTGACATGAAGAGACAGATCTTTAGTAAGTGACAATTTTATGTACAAAAACAATATAGGATAAAGTAATAATACTGATTAAATGTTGAATCTTTCCAACATATCACATCAATTGCATTGTTGTCTTTAGGTTTAAAGTGTACATTCATACATTAATCATCCTCCATCCTTTGCTTTGTTGTATCATAATCTTGGCTACAGCTTTCCATTAAAGAACTAAGAAATCTTAATGTTAAAGCAAAGTATTTTATTTCTGAAACTTGAAATAATTTTATTTAAGAACAAGCTAAATCTTTTTATGTTAATCAATAATAATAGCATCATAAGGACAAAAAAATGAAGATTGCCTAACTTCATTAACTTCAGCACAATTACTGAAAGGATACATATTTTACAGAACATCTGACTCAACTCTTGTTCCAATTGCTCCTTATTGACTGACCATGAAATGGAACAATTTCAGCTTTCTTCCAATTATCTAAATCCATCTTCATTATCTCATTAGTTATTTATAATGATTCAAACTAATGATGATAATATGTTCACAAATGTTACTGTGTAAACTTAACTCAAAGAAAACTGCAGCTTCTTCAAAACATTCAGTGCTTGAAAATTGTAAATGAAAACACTGACTTGGAAAACCAGTATTCCAACAAAAGAACATATATGATTAATTTTAGTAACATATACAAATTATACTTTAGAGCAACCTACATACTTAAATTCAGAGTTCCATTTGAATCTATATATAGTGATTAGGTTTGGCTGGAATTATAATTTATATAAAATGTAGATAGTGCTCATACAAACTGCAGCATTTAGTCTTATATCGATATTGTTTACAATAGAAATACACATAATTATATATTACATTGTAGTCTATTTCAGAGATCATTTTAGAAAAGTGATGATCCATGAAATTTTATGCAGTTCATTTTTTTCAGTTTCAAATAAATATTACAAAAGAAAGTGGAAGGGTTTTCTTTAATCGAAACATAACACTCAGTGATTGTAGACCCAGAGAATATTTATGATCCAGGATAACGATAATTTAAATTCAGGGTTTAATCCAAGGCTAAAGACAATTTAAATGACATTGCACAAACATAACATTGTAAAAACCTTTTTGCCTAATTTTAAAATATAAAATTTAAGTTAAAATAGCATTAAAAGAAGCCTACATTTGGACAAATAATTTTGGTAAAGTTGGATAATACTCATATATATTTCACTTTTAAATTTTTTTTTATATAGTACAGTCACAGGTTGCATTTGAAGTAGGACTCATGTCAAGTTTTTAACTTAGTTAAGTTTTGGTAGCTAATTTTAAAACTACCACTATTTTTTTTTGCCAGTCCTGGGCTTGAGCTCACGGCCTGAGCACTGTCCTTGGACTTTCTCAAGGCTAGAGCTCTACCACTTGAGCCTCAGCACCACTTCTGGCTTTTTTCTATGTATGTGGTACCAAGGAATCGAACCTGGGTCTTCATGCATGCTAGGCAAGCACTTTAACCACTAGGCCAAACTCCCGGCCCTAAACCTACCACTGTTTTTAACTCATCATCTTTGTTGCTCATAGTTCTGTGCAATTAAATATTTTATAAAATTGTCAGAAGTTGAATGTACAATAGCTGAAAATATAACATTTGTGATTATGAAATGAATTTTCGTTTTATGACAGTTTTTATTTAATGTGACTATAGCAAATGAAGTATTCACAAAATCATTGGTTTGCAAAAAATCTTGAGAATGCAATTAGTCTTTCTCAATTTTTGAATTCTTTAAGACAATTTATTATTTCATTTCATTATGAGAATTTCAGGAGCCAATTTTATAATTTCTTTTACTGTAATAATTTCAAGGTTTTCTTTACAAAAAACCATTAAGACAGTTCTCTTTTTTCACTAATTCGGATATCTTTGCTTTTATAAGTGATTTAAAATAATTTATTTCTATTAAAGTGACATTTTCTCCTTGTACCACATAATTACTTTTATTTGGATGAAAATAAACATTTAGAATGTGACCTCTACCTCATTTTTTTCCTCTAGGTGTTGTTTCCAATGATGAAATCAGGCAAGTAATTCTTTTATCCTTAAGAGATAATTTTATAACAGTTGGTTCAGTGCCCTGCAAAGCTTTCTGATTGTTTCCAGCTGGAAAAGACACTGATTCTAAATATAAGTATAATCTTCTGGCCTTAACAAAGAGAGATGCAGAAGGTAACTTTACAAGGAAAACACGTGGTCCTCAAGAATTGTTGACAAAATCAAGAAGCTGTAGAATTCAGTTTGGCACAAGCAAAGTATCACCAAAGGCCTGCAGATAGTCTATGATGCTTAATGCTAGTAGCTTATGTTTAAAGGTAAAATCTAACGCAGAAGGAACTTACAGAATTGATCTTGACTATGCCAGTAATTTATGGCAATACTGAAATCAAGTAACTATATACAAAAGAAAAACAACTTTATACAAAATAAAGTCAATAACACACAAACCTTCTAATATGTAAGCTAAGTGACTTATTTACAATGATTATGAATAGAGTCTGCAGCATAGACTTCTGATGCCTAGCTTCACAGCAGCAATCTTTTTTATCATAGTTATCCCTTCTATTATTTACTTATCTCAATGCTCCTTTTGGTAGTTGCACATCTTTAAAATGCATTTCATTTTGAAATATTCATATGTGGTGTTAAAGATGTGCTAAATTCCCTTTGGCCTTAACTGCCATCTTTCAGTAATTTGCCTAACTACTAAATGACTAACACAAAGAGAAAGAGGAGAGGTACCTGGCACATGTTCTCTAGGCCCTTCAGGAATCATGGAGTTGTTCCTTTGGCCACATACAGGAGAATCTACAAGAGGGGTGATATTGTAGACATCAAGGGAATGGGTACTTTAATAAAGGAATGTCCCATGAGTGTTACCTGGCAAAAGTGGAAGCGTTTACATTGTTACTCAGCATGCTGCTGGTATTGTTATGAACAAACAAGTTAAGGGCAAGATATTTGACGAGAGGGTTAATGTGCATATTGAGCATATTAAGCATTCTAAGAGCCAAGCTAGCTTCCTGAAACTGGTGAGGGGAAATGACCAGAAAAAGAAGGAAGCCAAGAGAAAGGAGCCTGGGTTCAACTGAAGAGCCAGCCTGCTCCACCCAGAGAAGTACATTTTGTGACAACCCTTCTCACAAAGAACCTATTCCCTATGAATTCTTGGAGTAAGAGATATAAAAAAAAACCTCTGAACACTATAAAAAACGATGTGGTTATCTGAAACTTGATAGAGAAGGGGGGAAAACCAATACGGGGAGTGGGTGGTGGGTGGGGGGAGGATAATGGGTACCAAGACATGTGAAAGAGTATCAATGTATGTGAATTAATGCACCTTCTATCAGGCAAATATCATGTAACCCTTTTATTAATTACAATAAAATATATTAAAAAATAAAATACTTCATAAACCCCCCAAAAATAAAAAACGATGTGATAAATTCATATTAACACCTCAGCATTGCTCTTTTCCTCCTTCTTAAAACAGGACCCCTCACAAGCCCTTCTTTATATTTCCGTACATTTTTAAAAATCTAAGTTCTGTTTATAAGAGAAAACACACAATATTTGTCTTTTCCAGTCTCTCTTATTTTGCTGCCACATTAAACTTGGAATAAAAACGAATTGATTTGAAAACTGAAGCTAACATGTGAAAAGAGGTGGTGCAGAACTTAGGCTAAATCTGTGACTACTTCATCTTAGGATTCATGTGTGAAATAAAGAAAACTGGAGTCCTTCAGCATTATTCTGGAATATTTTCAGCAAGAAATTTATTAGACATTTAAGGATATTTGAGGAGATGCAACCAGTTATTTTTTAAAAATTTTCAGGCTTTACTCTTGAGATAATAGAAGAAGTAAATCAGCCAACTGCTTCTGTACAACTTGCAGCTCTTCTCAACTTGTGGCCAACACCCAAAGGAGGGCTTGGGTCTTGCCATAAGGCAGGCTACCCTTCCTTTGACTACCACTCAGGGGAGGAACTTGATTGGTTCAACAAACCAATCATCATCTGACAGATTGCTAAAAGGGGGAGAAAAAGGACGGCCAATGCAAAACAGCGGAAACTAGAAAAAAAAAGAGAAAAGGAGGAACAATAAAAAACTGCTTATCCCTAACCAGCGGTTGATGGTTTCTAGTCCTGATGCTCACTCATCTCAGTGGTCTATACTAAATAAACTATTTACAGCTGTGCTCATTACTTTTGAGTTTATTTCTATGCTGCTGCAAAATAAGAACCCATCAGGCTTATGCATCAATATTTGAAAATTTTCAATGTTTCTTAATTATGATGGTGTTCAATTTATTCAATTGATTTAGACTTGTAAAATCAGACTATGAGATTCCTATATGGATGCATATATGTGTTATACATATAGTAAACAAATTAAAATAGAAAGATAAAATCCATATATAACATAAATAAGACCATAAATAAAATATAAAATGGATGCCCCTTTGTTTTGTTTTCTGTATAACTTTGGGGAAATAGGAAAATATAGTAATATTAAAATTGTGAGGGTTGTGTGAATTGGAACCACAGAGCACAGCATGTAATTTTTATGTGACTTAAGAACATTCTGTAATAATACACTATTTGTCTATGCACTGGCTGTCCCAAGTTTAGTTGCTTTGTTTGTTTATTTTTCCTTTTTCCTTAACCTCTTCTTAGTGAAAATGACCCATGGAAATTCAGTTCACAGAGAGTCATTGGTGAAGAATTTGTCTTTTCTACTAAACAACAAATCTAAGAACACACACATTCACTGCCCAGTTAAACAATTTCTTGTCTTTGAATGTGACCTGGTCTTTCTTTGACCCCTTTCGATGGCCAGGACCAGATAATTACTGAAATGAAACGGGTATTTAAGTAGGAAAATAGAAGTGATACCAGCGCAGAGTACTTATATATTGCGCCAGAATTATTAAATTTAAAAACATTCCATTAAAATAAAGCTTTTCAGGAAACAATAGCTCTAAAATGATATCTTTAAAAGCTGTTCTTTACTTTTTCTTTGTGTTCTTTTCTGCTTCTCTGTTTCTCTGTCTGTCTGTTAGTCTTTGTCTATATTTCTCTCACATATATATACGTGTACAGCTAGAACTGTAAAGAAAGGAACTCATATAACCAGATTTTTTTTTGTCTGTCATGGGACTTGAACTTTGGACATTGTCCCTGAGCTCTTCAGCTCAAGGCTACAGCCCTAGCAGTGAGCCCCAGCAGCACTTCTGGTTTTCTAATTGTTGATTGGAGATAAGTTTCATGCACTTTAGGGCCAGAGCTGGCTTTGGGTCATGATCCTCAGATCTCAAGATCTCAGGCTCCTGAGTAGCTGAAATTACAGGTGTGAACCACTAATCCTGGCTCAGAAAAAAAGAAAACAACTTCATATGATATATTCTTCTCCTTTTACTTCCAAAGAAACCAGAGGAAATAGCTTTTGAAATTTCCAGCAGAATTTTCAGTCTAATGCCCTACATCCAAAAGACTGATGGTTTTGTGTTCACTTTTTATTTCCACATCACCCATTGTCATTGTTTGGCACATAAATATAGACACAATTCTTATCATACATAGTATTGGTTCTTGGCGCTTTTTTCCCATACATTAAAAAAATTCCCATTAAAATTCACAGGTTAGTTGCTTGTAGGATAAATACACCTGCACTTGTCTAATAAAAACTGAAGAGAAGTCTCTTGTGAGCATTTCTTTGTTGAGATGTAAAGAGAAACACCATGGTAAATATTTGCAATTCTAGCCATTATGGTTTCGAGTATGTGAAAATATGATGGTGATTACTACTCTAGTAATTTGACTTCCATTAGAAGCATGGCTATATTGGTACTAAACAAGCCATAATGAAATTTTGAATTCACAATACTTATTAGGAAAATGAAAGGTTATGTTTCCTTGAATTGATCAGTATTTGATTGCTTGATTTTTTTTGGTCAGTGGAGGGGCTTGAACTCAGTTCCTGAGAGCTGTCCCTGAGCCTCAGGTTAGCCTGCTCACTTGAGCCACAGCGCCACTTCTGTGAGTGGTTAACTGGAAATCAGAGTCTCACAGTAATTTTCCAGTCTGAGTTGGCTTCTAACCATGGTCCTCAGATCTCAGCTCGAGTAGCTAAAATTATAGGTTTGTATCACCAGTGCCCAGCTAATCAGTGTTTCTCCCATTTTTCTAAAATTATTATTTTTTTAATCATAGGCTTGAACTCAGCGAATGGATGATACCCTAATCTTTTTGTGATCAGGGATAATACTTTATTATTTAAGCCAAAATTCCACTTCCACTGTGATAGGAGTATCACAGACTTTCCTGCTCAGGTTGACTTTGAACCTCGATGCTAAAATCTCAGTCTCCTGCATGACTAGAATTACAGGCATGAGCCAGTAAACTCTGGCAGGCTGGCATTGAACTACTATATTCTGAATCTTTATTTCTTCAGTAATTAGGATTATTGGGATTATGAACCACTGAGACAGTGGCTGATTAATTCTATGTCCATGAAATTCAAATTTCTTCTAATTTTTCCTCATGATGGTACATTTGTCTTTGTATAAAAATAATTATCAAATCCAATGTCATCTAAATTTCCTCCTATGTAAGTTTTCAGAGTGTTTTTAATTATAAAGCAAAGAAAACTAAAGAAATCATTTCTTATTTCACAAAAAAGATACAGATATGAATTGCTATTTCTATGCTGTATTATGAAGAGAACTGGGACTGGAGTCCAAAAGGGCAAATCAAATATAATGTATATCACTCTTCTTGGAAATTGAGAAACAAAATATTATGTGTATATACTGTATGCCATATGACAACATATTTTCTCCTGGATTTCAAAAGTAAGATAACAAAAGAGAAAAGCACATGAAGTATATAACAAAGGTGAAATAAAGCATTTGGCAGCTTTAAACAACATATCACAGATTGTGCATACATCTGCCTTAGTAACAATGAAAGGAAATCAGGCTGAAAATCATTCAAATTTTAAAAGCATCTTTACCACACTTTATGCAAATATTTTGTGAAAATCAATAGGTCTTTGCTGCTCTAGTGACAACTACGCTTTAAAAATCTGATTATCTCTTATAATCTGTCAGCCTTAATTTCTTATTTTTTATATTTATGTATGGTTTTCCCAGGGAAACCATTGAAATCATAATCATTGCATTTTTTCTTTCAAATGCATAAGTTGTAGATATGTCTTTTAGGTGCCTTAATGTAAACATTTTATGAATACATTTTTTGTAAAGTAAGGATTACATATTCTCTATTCTTCATAAGCACATATCTAGCTTTTAATTCAATCTAAAGGGAAATCACATATACTTTCATTATCCACGACATTTAAATATTTTTAGGAAAAGATGATGGCAAAATAAAGCAGCCTTTTAGTAAAGAAAAATAAATAAAATATATTCTTTTCAGGGAATCATCACAACAAACATTTTAGTTATTGCTATTCTCAATTCCACATCCTTGTTTAGTTCACCATTTTTTAATATAATCTCCATGTAAGCTATCAGTTCATTGGCTGACACTAAGATTTCCTATGAATATGTATTATATACATACAAATGTATGTATATACAGGACATAATTATATGCCATTTTCAATAATGAAAATATTTATAAATAGTCATTCCAATAACAAAAGAAACTTTCATAGTTATTGTAAATAAGCAATTAAAAGCAAAGCTAGAAACTAAAATAATCATAATATAAAATAGGGGAAATAAAATGCAATTGGATAAATATGAATGATTCAATTTAGTGCTAAACTTGTTAGTGTACATGGTATATGACAATATCAATGTTTTGATAATTGTATATGGTATTTGAACAAAAAGTATGAATGCATGTCAAGTGTTACTACTTTATTGTTTTGCATTCAAATTTCTAATTTATAAAATTTTAATGTTAAAACATGTAAAGTTTAAATTTTAAACTGTAGTGGGACAAGAAAATTTTAAACTCCATTGTGAGGGATTATTCTAATTTAATTCTTAATAGTACTTAATCAGAAAATGTTTAATAAGGATGAAAATCTCCTAAGACTGAGGATTTACTATAAGCCCTGTTGATTAATTTTATTAATTCATTGGTAATAACTTGAACCCAATAGGTGATACTAGGTGATACTGAGAATTTAACTTTGTTACTTAATAGTATGACCAGAGTTTACTAATAAGTTTAATAATTTACAAAGGTAATAAGAGCTAGTAGTTTACTTTTCACTATTGATATCATTGGTCAATATTAATAACATGTTCTAGTAGGAATTTCTGTACAACTCTATATTAATTCATTTATTTTTGTAAAGTAGATTTACAATAATATAAACTTCCCTATGAAATATGGGAAAAAAGATTGGACTAAAAATATATGACTTGGCCAAGATTTTGCTCTAGTGGTAGAGTGCTTGCCTAGCATGCACAAAGACCTGGGTTCAAGTCCTTGGTATCACATATATATAAAAATGCCAGAAGTGGTGCCGTGACTCAAGTGGAAGAGCACTAGCCTTGAGAAAGCCCAAGATAATGCTCAGGCCCAGAGCTCAAGCCCTGGACTGGCCAAAAAATAAATAAAATAAAATAAAAATAGGTGGCTTTGTTTTTGTGGTGAGTATGGCTACACCATTAAATCTTACTCTCTCATGAGTTAAATCTTTCTGTTTACTGAAATGCTTCATTAGCGTATACAAATGATTAAGTTTTTCTGTGATATATTCTGATGTTTCTTTGCTAGGCCCTCTTTCTGTCTCTCTCTCCTCTTCCCTCTCCTCCTCCTTCTTTTGCTTCAACTACTTTACTACAGGTGCTATATATTTATGTATGTATGTATGTAAATATGTATGTATGTATGTATGTATGGATGGATGGATGGATGGATGGATGGATGAGTTTTTGATAGTAGCTAAGGATGAACTCAAGCCTTTGATTGGTTGACTGGTTCAACTAAGGGCAACCTAGTTAGAGCTTTGTATTTGCTACAAAGGCTTTCTGCCACTTGAGCTATGCTTCTACCATATTTTTTAGGGTGGGAGGGGATATTTTTGGAAGTAAAAATCTTACTGACTTTTCTGCTCTGACTAGCTTCCAGATTGTAGCAGAGATAGTTAATGTAAAGTGTTGTCTGAAGAAGACCAGTCCTAAACAGAAGTTAAATCTTACATCTAAATTATAATAGCATTGAGTAGTGTTCAGTAGATTCTGTCATTTTCCTCTTGATATTGGAATTGTGTCTTTTTCTGTTCCCCCTATTTTCATCTACTCATCTGGTTAGGATTTGTTTTCTCCACTTTTGCATGTTGATTTGTATGCAGGATACATTTGAATGTCTTCTGTGTGATGGCTTAGTGAGGTTAATCATTTTAGCTTTTGTTTGTCATGGGATGTTTTTATTCGTCCCTCAGTTATGAATGAAAACTGAATAGAGTATGCTGGGTTTGAAATTGGTTGCTTTCAATGCTTGATGTATATTCTTCCAAGACATCCTTGATTTTACGGTTTCTGCTGAGAAATTTGTTATTGTACAAATAAATTTTCTCATGTAAGTAGAATCTGATTTTTTTTCTCAAAAATACTTTTACTCTTTTATTTTCTACACTTGATCTTAGCCAAAAGGCCGCGAAGCGATACTCTTTTATTTTCTGAACGTAACTTTTCCCAAAAAATACATAATGTTCTTTTCTGTTCTGGTCTGTTGGGTGTTCTACATAGTCTTCTCTTTCTCAAGATTTGGTAAATTTCCCTATACTCTTTTATTAAAGATATTTCCTATGACTTTAATTGTCTGAACTTTTCCTGCGAAAGCTCAGACTTTGAGCAATTTCATGAACTGTTTAGTTTTTGAAATGTTACTGGACAACTGTTAGATATAGAATCTGAAACAAACATCTGATTTACATCTTCCATATCCAAAAATTTAATGGAGAGAATATCATGAAAACAAAAATGATTTTTATTTCATTACAATACTGAAATGTTCCCTTATATTTCTTGACAGTGTAATCTCTCTTTGTGTATGACTTTATTACTTAATTAAGTTATCTAATAGCAGAAAGATAAGTTTCTATTCCTTTCCTTAAACTATTTTTCAGTTTTTTCCTATAATAGACATAGATAGCAAGGCAAGGTGATGCATGTCTGTAATCACAGGCTACTCAGAAAATAGAGATGAGATGATCATGTTTTCAGGCCAATGTGGGCAAAAACTTAGCAAAAGCCTTGTCTCAAAAAATAACCTATGCCTGGTAGCATATCACAGTAATCCCAGGGAGACATTCATAGTATGGTAACTAACAAAGTCAGATGCCATAGGAATCCAGAAATACTTAGCCTCCAGAAATGACTAAAACAAAAGGCCCAAGTATATGGCTCAAGTATATGGCTCAAAATTCCAGTATTTTACAAATATAGATTAAGTAGATATATTTATAAGTCATATGTATTTCAATCTGTTCTGAGTACACCAATAAAGTACCTTACATTGGGAAGTTTGTAAAACAAAGAAATTTATTTCTTATGGAACTAGAAGTTAGGAGTTCAAAGGTCAATTCTATCAGATTCAATATCTGTTGAAAGCCTACTTTCTCATAAATAGAAATCTCCCACTTTAAGCCTAAATGACTACATAGTGAGGGAATAAACCACCTTCCTTGGGAATCTTTTACAAGATTCATTCTGGGGAACTCTAGTCTCAGAATCTACTCTGTAAAGTTACAATACTCTGTAACACTATTACAAGTAGCTTGGAATTGCATATATTCATAAGTGTGCTTATATGCATTGCATTTAGCTTTTAAATATAATGAAAATTAATGAACTAAGATTTAAACCAACAAAGAGTTCAAGTTCTTGAGGAGGTTCAATGATTTTATGAATAGAACTTACAGATACAAATTAATTTAATGATAGTACACCAGAATAAGAACAGGATGCAAATATTAAAAGGAAGAGTTGCGTACATGAAATACTTGAGTGGCATTTGTGTCTCCATTGTTTTCTTACATTAATAGAAGACACAGGTCTTCTTTGTATGAAACAAACCAGTAAATATCCTTGTCCAATACAACCCTAAAGACACTTTGATATTTAGAAAGATATTAGCTTATCATCACTCAAGAGTCATTTCTTTTTTTTTTTTTTTGGCCAGGCCTGGGCTTAAGCTCAGGGCCTGAGCATTGTCCTTGGACTTTCTCAAGGCTAGAGCTCTACCACTTGAGCCTCAGCACCACTTCTGGCTTTTTTTCTATGCATATGGTACCGAGGAATCGAACCCGGGTCTTCATGCATGCTAGGCAAGCACTTTAACCACTGGGCCAAACTCCCGGCCCCTCAAGAGTCATTTCTTGACTCATGATAGAAAGAAAGCAAATGTCATTCTTTCTGACAGCAGCATAGAATTCCATTGTTTACAAATACCACAACTTGTTGATCCACTCATCAACTGAGGGACATCTAGGTTGGTTTCATATCTTTGCTATGGTGAATAGTGCTGCAATGAACATTGTTGTGCTAGTGGGTTTAGTATGTCCTTGTTTCTGGGTGGTTGGGTAAATGCCGAGTAGTGGAATTGCTGGGTCATAGGGGAGTTCTATGTTTAGCCTTTTGAGGCACTGCCACACTGTTTTCCATAGTGGTTGAACGAGTTTGCACTCCCACCAACAGTGTAGTAGTGATCCCTCCTGGCCACATCCCCTCCAGCATCTGTTGTCATTCGTTTTCCTGATCCTGGCCATTGGGGGAAAACCAAGACAGGTGGGGGGTGTGGGGGGGGAGGGAAACGGGTACCAAGACATGTGAAAGGGTATCAATGTATGTAAATTAATGCACCTTCTATCTGGCAAATATCATGTAACCCTTTTACTAATTACAATAAAAAATGGTAAAAAAAAAGAAACAAAGTAAATGATGAAAAGTGAAGTCATTTAAGTTAACAATAGAATTTTACAGTAAGAGGAGGGCCATAAATTTTATCTCAGACTAAAATATGATTTCTCCCAATATCTAGGACATTCTATTCAGAAAGAAATAGATTACTGATCAGGTGATGTTATAGCCACTCCATGGTTTTTATACTTTCTGCTTTCTATCTTCCAAACAAACACATACAGATAAGTATGCAATAAATATGGATTCTTACCTACAGACACTGATCATACTTCAGAATTAGTTTCAAAAATAAAAACTCAGCAATGTAATCATACCAACTTTTAACAGATACAGGATATTTTGTTGGGACCACAAAACTTGAAGAGAGTGAAGAGAAAAAATATGAAGAGAAGTAAGTTTCCATTCAAGGGAAGAAAATTAAACAACAACAAAAAACCCCAGCTAGCATCAAAGGTGATAAAGAAGAAATATGCAGTGATTCATTGATTAATGGATCTGTGTAAGGAAGGAGATGTTTGAACGTGACCTTTTCCACAGATATGTTTCCAGGCCATATCATCAGAAAAAAAATGGTATCCTGTGTAAAGATCTAAACATGCACACATTATGAGAGCTAGCTGGCAGTTCATAGTAAACTCTATTTAAAGTGAGTGTTAAAATGTACTGTTATATATAACTAAAAATAACAAATCTTATTTTTGTGTTTATGAACAGAAGAGAACAAAATATAGAGAATTTTATCTTTTGTGTAACATTGTTTTCATTTTTGGTTGAAAATGTAAATATGTTTTAACTTTCTGAAGTAATAGAAATGTATGTTGGAAACTAAAAGAATGCAATCAAACATTTAAAATATTAACAAGACATGGGCAAGAAAATATTTTCTCAAATATAGTAGTGACAGGATAGATAAAAAAGAGAGAATGTTCAAACCCCATCATCAATATTGGAGTCCTTTTAGTGATATCTTCCTCCCTCTCTTCTCTAATATAACATCTAGAAATGAGAAACAAATCTAATCAGAACATATAATTAGCAGTAACTTTTATTTTTAACATATATTTTCTTAATAGTTTTATATCAGAAAAATGTCAGTCTTTTGAAATGGATTGTTTAAAGGCTTGAATATGTCACAGAAAAGTACAATATTTTTTTCTGAAGCAATGAAGTTGAAACATAGAGTTTCACACATACTAGGGAAATATTCTAATACTGAACTGTATCCTTAGCCAAAAGGAAAAGAAACTTCCTAAGGATGCTTGGTGAGATTGCATAGCTTTTAAGCAAAAGAATGAGTCAAAAAATCTGACAGAACATAATCTGAGTGTATGTTGTGGATGGACTTGTGTCCTTCAAATTTACATGTGATAATTATCAAGCACTTTACAATATTTCCTTCCTTGGAAATAGGCCATAGTCAATACATTTAGCTAAGTTCAAGTAAAGCTATTAATTAGTATGGAACTTAGTGAAGAATGTTCATAGAGAAAATGCTGAATGGACTCAAGGAATGCCAAAGATTTCAAGCCAACCACCAAGAGTCCAGGAAATCATTAGAAATTTTCCCTACATTTTTAGGTTAGAGTATAGTCATTTCAAAGCTGGGTCATAGATTTCTAGCCTCCAGAACAGAAATAGAAGAATTTCTGGTACTTTAGACACACACTTGTGGTATTTTGTTTCAGGAGCCATGGGAAATAATGTCAAGCATATCTCTTTGAGAACTGCCTACCTACTGAGGTATAGGAGTATAGTGTACCCCTGTCACATAATATCTTGTAGGACAAGGAGATTAGTGACTGTGGATCATAACATTAAATTCAATATTCCACACTTTTCAAATTTGAATACTAAAAACATAAAAATAACAGAGTAATAAAAGGCAAAGTCAGAGCATTAAGAAATAATCAAAAATTACATAATGTATGAATCTATTTGCAGTTTTCAGATCAGTGAGTCCTACAAAAGGCCACGTTACTCCAATTAAAGCAACAAGGTGGTCAACACAGAAATAGTCTCTAAGCATGAGCTTACCTAGAACCTGGTAAAAGCCAAAGTTACATCTGAATAAAGATTGCTGTCCTTCTCCATGGGCTAGCTGGAAGTTGCTATAAGGTAACTTACAAGAGCAAGCTGAAATAGCAATTAAGCAATTACTTTGGTAGTCCTAATTTTCCTTTTTTTCTCTTTCTTTAAACATTTAAGACAACTTCACTTTCAAATATTGTTTAGAAACCCATTTCCAATGTCCTTAATAACTTTTACTGATACTGGCTTAAACAATTAACACCTTAGCCTTTATTTGGAATTGAAAAACCTTTAAGGGCACAAAGAACTCCTTCTGCCTTCAGGCCCCCTAGGGCCCAAGGCACTCCTCTTGCCTTTTAGAAAAAAGGGCTCTTTTGCAGTTTAGATTACTGTCTAGAACTCCAATAACAGTTTAAACTCAAATAACAGTTTTTCCCTAATTCAAGAACTATAGACATCAGTGCACCAAAAGTCTAAGTCTGGACTTAGTTTCCTCTCTTTTTTAAAATACACCCAATAGCATGGAGATAAACCTTTAAACATTCCTTTAAAATACTAATCACATTATCTACATTTTACCATCAGATTTCTAGTGTCAGTTTGCAAGAAAGGACAGGCAAAGTTTCTGGCGTTAATGAACAATTTTACATTTAAATCTCTAATACATGTTTCCAAATTTTAACTTAAAGTAATAAATCCCAGATTCCCTAACACCTCTGTGCTGAACAGGATACAAGGTTTACAATGTAAACAGCTGTATGCCCTGCAATAAAATGCAGATTTCAGGATCTAGAAAAATATTTACCAGTTTTTCTTTAAGACAACACAATAATTCTTTGAGACATTGTAAAACATTCAAACCTAATATTTTTCTTGAAGTTTTAAGCTTAGATTTACCCAATTGTCTTTGTGTTTAAGTATAAATTTATCCATTGTTTTATACAGCATGCTGACAATTTAACCTTGAACATGTTCACTCACTCATTCACACACATTCATACTCAAAGATCATAAAGCACACAAAATTAATATCGGCCGTTCAATTTCCGGAAGTTTGTGTCAAGAGAATTTTGCCAATTTTACTCTTACAGGTGAGAACCAGGTTCAAAACAAAATTTTTTGCAAGGCAACTTAGCTGGAATTTATTTTTCCAGGGCTTGTTACAACTGCAGACATGGGGGAGCGGCCATGCTAGGCCCAGAAATGTTCAAATAAATAACAAGGATGTGTGCTTGAGTACGCACAGAAAAACCATAAGGATCCATACTTAGAAATGTTACCAATTTCAAAGACAAAACTGGACAAGGAAAAATATGTAACACGAACAAGACAGAGAAACGGAGAGTTTTAAATAATCAGACATTGACATATAACAAGAAAATTGGACTCAATCAGATACACTTAACACAAAAAATATGAGGTCAAATGAGTGTTTTCACCAAACAGTTATTTTTAGATTTAGACATGTCTTGCTGGTGGGACTCTCAGGTATGCCTTGTTATCGACAAGAAACTCAGAAGGGGAGGGGGGTCAAGGCGTCCCTTGACCACCCAGGACTCTATTTTAGGCCCACAGTGCACCTTTTCAAACAAACAAACAAAAATAAAATAAAATAAAACGCAGACATACAGGGGGGTAGGCCGACTTCTACTTACCACTGGAGGCCTTTGCTTTTCACCTGGGCATCTTTTACAAAAAAAGTTATTAAGAAGAGGGATGGTAAAGACAAAATAATGTCACATATTAAATTGTGTAGAGTCAATGAATATGTTAAAAGGTCCCTACATAATAGTAAAAGGAGGAGAAACACAGCTCATATGAATGGGTGGAACAAGTGGATCAGTAGCAGTCCCAATTGACATGCACAAATAACTCAGGTCCTTCCCACGTCCCAGGATGCACCACTAGAGGGTTGGGGGTGTAGGCCCAGTGAGTCGCTGCTTGGATGGCCACTGTCACTCTCCACGATCCGAACGCAGCGTTCAGGCAGCCAGCGGGAGTCATTTTCTCCTTGTGAAAAAACACATACATGCCTTCGACCCCAGGTTAGAACAGGATCGGGTCCATGCCAAGCACCAGTTAGTGGATCCTTCCACTTTACTAAGGCAAAAGCACGCTGCTCTCTTTTTTCCCAGAATCGCTGAGCAGCAGATAAATTATTTGAATCCAAATTCAAAAAATTTAAAACAAATAAAGCATGATTGAGTATATTCACAGGGGTAGCGGGATATGACTCTCCTTTCTGTATTTTAGCAATTTGATGTTTTAATAATCCATTAGCTCTCTCCACGATGCCTTGACCTTGAGGATTGTAAGGAATGCCTGTAATATGAGTGATATTATAGGAATGGCAGAAGGATTGAAATGCTCGGCCTGCGTAGCCAGGGCCATTATCTGTTTTTATTTGCGAGGGAATCTCCATCACAGCAAAGCATCGAATGCAGTGCGAAATACAATGTTTAGTGGCTTCCCCAGGAAGGGGGGTGGCCAAGATAAAATTAGAATAAGTATCTACAGTAACATGAACATATTTGAATCGGCCAAATGATGGAACATGTGTGACATCCATCTGCCAAATGTGATTAGAAAGCAGTCCTCGTGGATTTATACCTAAATGGGGGGGCTGGTGAAAAAGGGACACAGTTGGAGCAAGTCTTAACTATTTGACATGCCGCTTCTCTAGATAATTTAAACTGTCGGCGCAAGGCTCGACTGTTTTCATGGTGGATGGCATGTGACTGCTTAGCAAGTTCAACCTGAGTTAAGTAAACTCTGGTGGCGGAGTCAGTAACCGCATTGCCCTCACTTAAAGGGCCAGGAAGATTAGTGTGAGCTCGAACAAAGCCAAAAAACAAGGATGGTTGCGAGAACAAAGCAAAGTTTGTACTTGGTGAAATTGGGTCTGAATATTGGAGTTAGTAGTTCCAATAAAGGGAACAGTTTCTATGACTTGAAGAGCATGAATTACATATTGACTGTCTGAGTATAAGTTAAAGAGCTCGTCTTGTAACAGGACGAGTGCTTGTAAAACAGCCTCTAATTCCACCTCTTGGGCGGAGGAAAAACCCATAACCCAAGATTGAGTTTTCCCATTAATGGTCAAAGCAGCTATTGCATTAGAGGATCCATCTGTAAATACCAAAGCGGCAGAAGATAAAGGCGAGGCCCGTACTATGGAAGGAAATAGAAACGTATGACACGAAGCAAATTGGAGAAGTTTGTTAGACGGGTAGTGATGCAAAATTTTTCCCGTATAATTGGCCCAAGCAATGGCCCAAGGATCGCAATGGGCGAATAGCCAATCTTGTTGTTGTAGATTATATGGGACACAGATAAAATGAGGTTCCTGACCTAAATATTTACGGGAATCCACTCGGCACATATGTATCAGATTAGCTATCAATTCGTAGTAGGGGGTCAGCACTTTGCCGGGTGTTGATGGTAGATAAAGCCATAAAAGTGGGCCATCCTGCCACAATACAGCAGTTGCGGAGTGAGAAGTAGCTAAAATGTAAACTCCCCATGGTTTAGAATAGTCACAATAGATCACTTGTGGCTGGGAAATTGCCTTTTCTACAATTTGGATGGCCCTCCTGGCGTCAGGACATAATTCGTCTAAGGATGTAGGGTTGGCATCTCCTTTTAAGAGATCAAAGAGGGGTTTTAACTCTCCTGTGAAGAGCTTTAGATAAGGGCGAAGCCAATTTACATCTCCTAAGAATTGCTGAAAATCATGAAGAGTTCTTAAGTGGGAAGTTTTTAGTTGTATTTTTTGGCTTTTAAAATAGTGTGGGCCTAATATATGGCCTAGATACGTAACAGGGGGGTGTTCCTGAACCTTTTCAGCTGCTATTATAAGGCCAAAGAGGCTCAGATCTTGCTTTAGTTGTCCAAAGGCTTGTCGTACGACGATAGGGTCAGAACAAGCCAACAAGATGTCATCCATATAATGAACAATATAAACAGAAGAAAATTTTTCACGAGTGGAAGAAATGGCTCTAGCTACAAAACTTTGACATAAAGTTGGGCTATTTGCCATGCCCTGTGGAAGCACAAGCCAGTGATATCGCTTCATGGGTTCTTTAAAATTAACAGAGGGGACGCTGAAGGCAAAGCGCTTACAGTCTTGAGGCACCAGGGGTATAGTAGAGAAATAATCCTTCAAATATATAATAATCTTATAAGTATCCTTTGGGATTGCCATGGGTGAAGGCAAGCCAGGCTGTAGGGCCCCCATCAGTTCCATGGTCGCATTCACTTTTCTCAAATCCTGTAACAGCCTCCATTTACCTGACTTTTTCTTTATAACAAAAATTGGAGAATTCCATGGAGAGTTAGAAGGGGCCACATGTCCAAGTCCAGCTGTTCCTGTACAAGCTGCTGTACTGCAATGATCTTTTCTAGTGAAAGAGGCCACTGTTTGACCCATACCGGTACTTCAGAGAGCCAATTTATGGGATCAGCATGAGGGGCAGGACAAACAACAGCCCCCGTTAAAGAATACCCTAATCCTTGTCTCGTAGGGTGAGACTGGGGTTGGATTGGCTCTAGCTCCCCCTGTGCTGCTCGGCCTAGTCCCCTAAAGGGGAGGAGGCCTTGATCCAGTAACTGCTTAGTGACCACAGCACTAGGACTGAACATATACACTCCCATTTTTTCCATGATATCACGACCCCATAAATTAATTGGCAGATGATCCAGGACAAATGGCTGGAAATGACCGGAGTGCCCTTCCTCATCTCTCCAAACAAGGATCGCACTGCTCTGCTGTGGGTCAGTTGCTTGCCCAACCCCCTGTAGGGAAGTCATAGAGGTTGTCAGGGGCCATTGGGCTGGCCAATGTTTCTTAGATATCACAGACACATCCGCTCCAGTGTCTAATATTCCTTTAAAGGGCTTTTCTTGTATAAATATAGTCATCTCAGGCCTCTCTTGTTTTATGCTTTGTACCCAATAGATATCAGAAGATCTAAATCCTCTCTGTCCACATGGGGAATTAGCAGTCTCCCTGGGAGGTAAAGGCACAAGTATTAGTTGTGCTAATTTTTGACCGGCTGGGATCGATACCACGTGTTTCGGGGCAGAGGCCATAACTTTGATTTCTCCAGTAAAATCCTGGTCAATTTTGCCAGGTGTAATCTGTATCCCTTTAAGGGCTGAGCTACTTCGCCCTAACAGCAATCCAGCCACTCCCGGGGGAAGGGGGCCGAAGACCCCCATGGGGAGAGCTTGTGTCCCCATCTCTGGGGTCAATACTGAGCAGGTGGAGGAACAGAGGTCCAATCCTGCACTGCCTGGGGTGGCACGGAGGAGGCTGGAGACTGATTTTGGGGGGTTGTTAGAAGATGCACTTGTGGCCGAGAAGAGGGAGGGACTGCCCCATGGTTTTGCGGGGCCAGGGGCTGGCCCCTTCTCCAGTTTCCCGAAAACAGGCGGCCATTGCGATTTGTTGCTGACTTGCAATCTTTAGCCCAGTGCTTCCCTTTACCACAGCGTGGACATGTGCCAGGTGATTTTTCTCTCTTTTGCCTGGCCTGGCGTGGGCATTGCGTCATCCAATGTCCTATTTGTCC
This sequence comes from Megascapheus bottae, assembly GCF_031878675.1. NCBI lineage: Eukaryota > Metazoa > Chordata > Mammalia > Rodentia > Geomyidae > Megascapheus > Megascapheus bottae. The sequence continues at coordinate 644,336 of NW_028327830.1, read as the reverse complement.
ACAAGAAAAGCAACGCCCTGGGGGTCTAGCATCCCGAGAATGCCGCTGACCTCTATATTTTAGAAATTCAGTAACAGTCTTTCCTTGAGGAGTGGCGGCTAAAGTAAGGCCTTTTACATGGGAGGGTCCAATATCAGCACACAGTGAAATAAAGTCCGTGATTCCTCCCTTATTCCTATGGGGTCTGATACCGCCTGACAGGCGGCATTGGAATTTTCATAGGCTATGTGTCTAACTATAATCTTCCTTGCGTTCTCATCTTGTACTAGGCGGTCTGCAGTTTCCATTAATCGAGACAAAAATTCTAGATAAGGTTCATTCGGTCCCTGTTTAAATTCTACTAGATTTTTTATAGGATTGGAATTGTGTAACCTCTTCCAAGCCTCTCTTGCTGCAGCATTTATTTGTAAATAGGCCTCCTTTGCATAACCCAATTGATCTTCGGTGGTTTTATAGGTTCCCTCTCCTAACAACTGATCAAAAGTGTAAGGCAGGTTCTTAGACCTATTTGTTTCAATTTTAGCCCGACACTGTGCAGTGAACTCTGTCTCCCATAATAAGTACTCTCCTGCACTAAGGCATGCTCTGGCAAGCCGCTTCCAGTCATTTGGGCATGCAATACCAGCACACGCGGCCTCCAATATTACTTGAGTAAAAGGGGCAGTTGGCCCATATTGGGAGCAGGCACTCTTTAAATCCTGTAATTGTTTAACAGGAGCAGGTTGATGGTATACTTGTTCATCATGATCAACTAAACTAGGGAAGCCTCGAGGCCCTGAAATATCTTCCCTCTCTCTAGCAGCCTGAGTCAGGTTTAATTGCGATGCACTGTGCCTGGTTGTAGTGCCTGTTAAAAGGGACTTGTTGCTAGGGCCTTTAGGCTTGCCTAAAGGTTGAAAAAGGGATTGAGGCCGTAAGGCTGCAGCCGGAGGCGGTGGGTGTGAGGGGTAAGGTTTAGAATCAGACACCATAGTGGCCTGAGGGTCATCTTTCTTTCCTACTTCTGGGGGGGCTCTCTGCTCCATCCCCATTTTCGATAGAAAATGTAGGATTTCTTCTAACTTCTTCTCCATCATAGCCATCCGGCCCTCCATTGACTCATCATAACTTTCCTCCTTGATATTCAAACCTGAATTCTAATACTCAATATCTACTGGTTGTTGTTCCCTTTTCAAGATCTCACTTAGACTCTCTTGGGCTGCGGCATATGGCTCAGCCTCAGGTTTTTCAGAAGGGTCCTTTAACTCATAAATTTCCCTTAATTCAAGATTAAGTTCAGCATTCTCATGTTGAGGATCTATGCATTCACTTACTAAATTCCGTACATCAATAGCCTCTACTGGGGTCTTTTCGGGGCCACATACATTATAATATTCTTGAATTCTTTTTCCTATCCGCTGCCAGGTTTTTTGGAATTCCTCCTCTATAAACCTCGGGCATGCCTCCTCGACAAATTGTAGGAAGCTCTGAAGCACCCCTTTTTCCACCCATGTTCCGTAGGCTTCAAGTAGGCCTGTTAAGATCGGTACATATGACCTATGGCTATTAACTTGACCCATAATTTTTACTCCTGACTTTACACTCTCTTAAGATCCTCTCTTAATAGTCCTACGATGTGTTACTCACCACAGCGGGGTCCTCCACCATCGTCCCAGATTTTCAGGGTCCCTGTTCGGGTGCCAGATGCCAGGGCCTACCGGCAGCAAATTGGGGTTCCTGAAATAGGGGGCAGGGACTGGAAAAAATAGAAGAGAGACAAACACATCGGGTCCGGGAGGTCTGCAGCCCAGGCAAAAACTGCCGCCTCGTTTATTCTCAACTCAAAGCTTTATCCCCTCTCAAGACCAGGGCACTGCCAGGTGTTACATCCAGATGCTTAATCAGGGAACTGTTGGGGGTTACATTCATATGGTAAATCTCAGATCAATTGAACAGGAGAAGGCCAAAAAACAATAAGACAATCAAGCAATTATCTGATGCAAATCAAAGTACAGTTTGATTCCATGTCTAAACCGTATATATAATATATATTTTGGATTCTTTATGCAATGGTGATTGCTACTACCAATATGTGTCTGATTTAGTATCTGTTACATTTTCATTGTGTTTCTAATTAATCTATCTTATATCTCCTATCAGCCCTTCTCAGACCATAAGAGTCTCATGAAGCTTTGCATATGTGTTGTATGTTCACTAGTCTGTCATCTTGTTTGTATTTCGTACTGCAAGCACTTAGACAACAAAAGAATATGAATGATTCACCTGTCTGTGCACATGGTCTTCTCTGAATGCCTATTGAGATTCTGACAGAGCCAAATGAAAAGCTCTTCTTGACTCTGTAATATGAAAACAACATGAAATTGAAAGCTGTCTGAAATACTTTCCATTCCTTAAAAATCTTTTGTATTACCACATCCTGTACTATGCCATTTAAATGTTATTTGCAATACTTGGCTTTTATTGTCAAATCTGAGTACTTAAGCTTCTTTTGAACTGTGCAGCTTTACCCTTTATGAACTTTTATAATTGAAATCTATTGAATGGGAATGGGAATGCTTTAGCAAGTAATGAGGTTTTGCTTGGAAAATCTAGTGTTCTGAGCCATTCCTCACTTACCATGCTTACCCACTTTCGGCATTACTAAACACAGCTGCCAAATGTGTTTCTCCGTAGATGAAAATGAATCACCAAAAAGAAGTTTTAAACAGGAGCTAACAGATAGAAATTAGCAACATATCTCATGGTAAGCAAAGCAACATTGTTCCTTCACTTATAACTTAGAAGAAAATTGTTGACCTAGGAGACAATAACAAAAATAATCACTATTACTTTCCCTACAGATAAATTCTGTATATTTTTCTAATTATTTCATTGACTTCTAGTTTTCTTTTCCAAATATGGCTAAAATATAGAGATATGTTGCATGCTATTAGAACTATTTGTCAATTATTTTAAATTCAAGTGCATGTGTTATCAATATCCTTGTCCTACATGACAATTCTGGTGTATCCTTAATCTATTTGGAAACATTAGCACAATGTTATGATTAAAATCTGTTGTGTTACCCCACTGGCTCATGTGTTGAAAACCTTGGTTTCCAAATAGATGGTATTATTGGGCAGTGTTGGAAATTTTAGTAGGTGGGCTAGTTGGAGGGATTAGGTCATCACAGTAGGTATTGTAGAAAATAGTAGGATCTGAAGCCCTCTTCATTATCCTTTCTGTTTCCAAGCACTCCTAAGGTGAATAAGTTTGCTTGATCACATGTTCCTTGTTATGAACATCTGGTGAACTATGTGATTCTACAAACAATCTTTCCTCCTTTAATTTGTTTATTTCTTGTTATTTTGTTATACTAATGCAATGCTGTACAACATACTATTTTTTATCTTATTTGTTTACTAAAACTTCTCTTTATTCAACAGGAAGAAACTACCACCTAGTCACAAAAACCTGCTTTACTTACAACTAGTATATATTCAAGTGTCCTATTTGATAGTGTTATCTTCTACCACATGCATTAATTGCTTTACGGTGTGATACATATGAGTTTGAGCATCTAAGCAACTGAAGTATTTTATGATTTATTATTTCAGTATAAGAGTTATGCATCTCATGGAAATTAATCCAGAATTATAGTCATTTTGCAAATAGTTCCTAAAATATTACAGCAGAGAAAATTTAAGTTGGGTGTTTGCACTCTAATTGAAGAGGTTTTAAAAAGTATAATATTTTACTCCCATTTTAAAAATCATATATCTCCTGATACTAAAAATAAGTCTCAGTCTCTCAATGTCTGTTTCTCTCTATATCTCTCTCTTTTACTCTCTCATATGTTAAGAATTGTAGAAGTACATTATTGCTTATGTTAATTTTTTCTTTTTCTCTTTTATTAAAGAATTTATTAACATTGATTTTTACATCATATTTCAAATGTTATGTTTAACAAACCAGAATTCAAGAAGAATGATGTAAAATGATTATTTGCTGCAAGAATTAAAATACCAACCATCCCATTAAAAGATGGGCCAAAGAATTAGAGTCTTCTCTGAAGAAGAAACAAAAATGGCCTATAGTCACATGAAGAAATGCTCAACTTCTCTGGTCATAAAAGAAATGCAAATCAAAACAATGCTAAGATTCCACCTGACTCCAGTTAGAATGGCCAGGATCAAGAAAACTAATAACAACAGATGCTGGAGGGGATGTGGCCAGGAGGGATCATTACTACACTGTTGGTGGGAGTGCAAACTCATTCAATCACTATGGAAAGCAGTATGGCAGTTCCTCAAAAGACTAAACATACAGCTCCCTTATGACCCAGCAATTCCACTACTTGGCATTTAACCAATCATCCAGAAACAAAGACATACTAAATCCACTAGCACAACAATGTTCATTACAGCACTATTTACCATAGCAAAGATATGGAACCAACCTAGGTGTCCCTCAGTTGATGAGTGGATCAACAAGATGTGGTATTTGTACACAATGGAATTCTATGCTGCGTTCAGAATGAACGACAAAGCCCCATTTGTTAGGAAATGGAAAGACTTAGAAAAGATCATATTAAATGAAGTAAGCCAGACTCAAAGGAAATTAGGCTCGATGGTTTCCCTCATTTGTCATAATCAGTAGAAACCTTGGGCTCTCCTAGCAGAGATTTGCAATAGAGCAAAACTTTGACACAAAAGGCCACATAGTAGGACACTAAATGAAAGGATCTCTAGGATATAGAAACATAAGCCATATAATGAATGATTGTTTTTCTTAAGGTACTATGTTATCTCTCATCTCTTTTGCTGTCCCTTGGTTATCTCATATTGTTACAGTATCTCACTTTGTTACCTGATATATTGGATATATTTGTATTTCCTTATTTGAAATTGGGCAGGGAACCGGGGAAAAGAAGATGAGGGGTGGAGGTTGGGGGGAGGGAAATGTGGACCAAGACATGTGAAAGGATATCAATGTATGGGAATTAATGCACCATCTATCTGGCAAATACCATGTAACCCTTCTATTAATTACAATAAAATATATAAAAATGAATAAATAAATAAATAAAGTGGAATCTGAATAGAGAAAAAATATATTAAATGTAGACCTAGAGTTTTACAAACTAAATAAGTCATTTTCATATAATGATGAGAAATAATACTTAAGGAGAACTCAGAAATGCTTGTTCAAACATATTATGTGGTAGGAGTGAATTAATAAAGTACCTCTGCCTAGTTTATATTAATAGCATATATAGCCTTTTAACTACCATTAAAATAAGAGGAAACATTTATGAAAGTAAGGAGTCTTTTTAATCATATATTTGAAAAATTTTTAAGTCTAATGTGATCAATGATGTTCATTGCAGCATTATTTACCATAGCAAAGATATGGAACCAACCCAGATATCCCTCAGTAGATGACTGGATCAAGATGTGGTACTTATACACAAGGGAAGTCTATGCTGCCATCAGAAAGAACGACATCGCCCCATTTGTAAGGAAATGGAAAGACTTGGAAAGATCATATTAAGTAAAGTAAGCCAGACTCAAAGAAACATGGGCTCTGTGGTTTCGCTCATTTGTAAAAGTTAGGACTCTCCTAGAAGAGAATCATAATATTGAAAAACCTAGGTACATTAGACTAAATGAAAGGAACTCTAGAACATGGAAACAAAAGTTTTATCTTGTGTGATTGTTGTTCTTAATGCACTGTGTTATTCCTCTTCTCTTTTTTTGCCCTTTGGTTTATCTCATATTGTTACTGTATCTGACTTTGTTACCTGGTGTATTGTATATACATTTATTTGTTTATTTGAAATAGGAAAGGGAAGGGAGGGAACAAGATGATTGGGAGGGAGTGGACTGGGGGAAATGGGGACAAAACATGTGAAGGGTTATCAATGCGTGAGAAATAATGCACCCACTACCTAGCAAATGTAACTGTAACCCCTGTATACATTACCCCTCTATATATTAAATAAATAAAAATATATAAAAATTTGAATACCAGAAAATCCTTGCTTCTTAAATACACAATTATGTGAAGCTTTGCATATTCTGATTAAAAAATTATTTTGACACATAAAAGCAAACCCTGTAGTCATTAGCAAACCTGTTCTCACTTGTGATTTCTGTGTGATGTAAGAAAATATTCCTCCATCAAGAGTATTTCTGTTTCCTAGTTTGAATTTTATACTTTTTACCAATTATATTTATGTATACTGCCTATTTTGGGGTAATTATAGAACATGATAATAATAAAGTTGAAGCCATTCTTTTCAAAAAGTGAAATGATCTAGAATGTAATGAAAAAATACTACTAATATTCAAGGAAAGAGTCACAACTTTAAAATTGCCTTTATTTCTTTGAATCTCAGAAGAATTCTTATTCTTACAAACTATGCATTCAAATTGAAAAAAAATCACAAAACTTTATTGATGAGTGAAAAAAGGAAACATTAGTTGTTGCTTTTTTATTGAAAGCTATGTTCATGCTTTCAACATGAACATAGACCAGGACTGTCCTACAGGGAGCCAATAGCCTAAAGAGTAAAATTTGATTGAGAAAATCAGGGATAGTGCTCTCTCAAGAGTTTTTCAGGGTTCATGTCTTGACAGATGTAAGGAACTAAAATTACATTATGCGTTGGGCAGGATTCAGTAACTGCAAAAGTGAGACCACAGATTTATCATGCTTTACTTGGTCAATTTGAGTTCAGGTAGAGTAGTGAGGTAGAATCATTGCTACAGTCATTAATTTTCTTTTGTTGCTGTTGTTGTTGCTGTTTGGTAAAAGGTCTTTAATTACCAAAGTAGTAGACTGTGGTGGAATACAATGTCTCCACCCCTAACCTGTTTCTCCCTTCTTGATATAGAGCAAATATTTATCGCCCTTTCCAGCCATGTATGCTCCTGTCCCAGTCTTTCCCATCCATTTCAAGTCAAGGCACCATAAAGCTCCTGGCTCCCTTCTTTTATGGATTGAGATAAGTAAGGCAAAGACTATAGAATTAAGGGTGAGAAAAGGTAGAGATACTTAAACTACTGTTGGAAAGCCTTTTCAGCCCCATAAAACACTTAAAATTTTAATATAAAAATTAGAAAAATATTAAACTTCTTTTGAAATAAAACATAGATTTTCTATATTATATACTCCAACAAACAACTATAAACAACTACGGAATGGTTACTGAGCATCTGTGAATTAAGTGAATAAAATCAGAGGTACAAATATATAAAATTAAACTAAATAATGAATTATAGAATTTTAAAAGTATATTCTTGAAATAAAGATGTGATGTGAAACTTTTTAAAGAAAAACTGAAAGTAAGACAGACTTGCCAAGACAAGCATACTTATCATTTGATATTCATGTTTTCGAAATCAAAACTAGAACAATAATCTTAATCTTAAATTGATTTTTTTCTAAATGTTGGGAAAATAGTATCAGTATTAGGTCTATATATAAGTAGAACTCCTTTGGGTAATTTGGATTTTACCATTTTGCAAATGATCCTGAGTATCAGTGCAAAACTCTTGACTAGTGTACTAATTTGTGTGTTTATTTTGTTTGGTTCCGAATAAATTTTGTTTGTCGATTGTGGGACTTGAACTCTGAGCTCTTCAGCTCAAGGCTACCACCCTACCTCTTGAGCCACAGCATCACTTCCAGTTTTCTGGTGGTTAATTGGATATCAAAGTCTCACGGACTTTAATGCTTGGGCTGGCTTTGAACCTCGAGCTCAGTTCTCAGCCTCCTGAGTAGCTAGGATTACAGACATGAGCCATCACATCCAGTCAGCATGCATATTTTTAAGTGCAACATTTAAAATAAAATATGTCTAAAACTTTACAAATCAATATTAGAAATTATTTACATATATTACATATATCTGTGTAAAAATGCTTGGAAAAGAGATTCCAAAAATTTCCTTCACTAAGAAACTGTTTTACTCTTTGAGTTTACCTTTTCGCCTTCATTCTTTCTAAATTTGTGAATGTAATCACTTTAAACTCTCCTTTGGTATACTTTACATCAAACTCTGTGGTTCATGTATTACTCACATAACTGTATAAAACAGATACTTTTTAAAACGCCAATGCAGTTTTCATCCCCAATCACTAAGTTGAGTTTGAATCCAACATCTGGCACTATGTGTCAGCACCTGCGGTAAATAACACTCTTATTGATGTACTTGTCTGGCCCAATAAACGTGTTCATTTGAAACTGTCATTGGTAGATGCTGTGATTTATTAGAACACACACTCTTTCAAAACACCCTACCTGCCACAGTTCAGTAGAATATTTATGAACAATGCTTGCATTTTCAACATCAGCTTCTCTGCTATTCAGGCACCAGAAAGAGGGCTAGGAAATGAGATAAAGAGTTCTGCAAGAAAGTTCTCAACTGAGTGATGGAGAGAAATAAAATGACAAGTAAGACAGTTGATGACTGCTTCCACCGGTCTGGAACTTCTTGCTGGTTTTAAAGCCAACCAAATCACTGAGTCTTAGATAACTGACAGGCTTGTTAAGCCACCTTTACCATGAAAACATCTGTGAAACCTATATTTTGAGTTTTTATGAAAAATGATTTCCAGAAACAATTGAAATAAGAAAATGACTACTTCAAATGACAAGACAGGCAGAGTACGATTCATTCAAATCAAGATGTATACCAGGAAAATAAAATGAAACTCACCTCCAAAATCAAAGCAGAGATACAGAATTTTAATCATTAATATCATATGCTTGTACATTTTGTTCCTGAAATTGCTTTCCATTTAGAAGACGATTAATGAAGAAATTAACATACAAAAGACATGGGCCCAGTTTGTTGGATTATTTTCTTAGTAGCACATTTTAACCTTCTAAAAATATGACCTGCACAAAAGTTCACTACCAAACTCATTCTATGAAGCCAGAATAATCCTCATCCCAAAACCAAACAAGGACTCATCAAAGAAAGAGCAATATAGACCCATTTCTTTGATGAACATTGATGCATAATTTCTCAATAAAATTCTGGGCAATCGCCTTCAACAATTCATATATATATTCATATATATGAATATATTCACACACATATATGTATATATGCACATATGAATATCCTATATTCATATATATATAGTGATCAACAGGATTAATTCAAAATATGCAAAGCTGGTTAAATATATGCAAATCAATTAATATAATTCATCATCACATCAATAGGAGCAAGAACCGAACTAAGTGAGCATCTCCATACATACAGAAAAACATTTGGCAAGATCCAACTCCCATTTATGATTTAAAAAAAAAGTGCTTTGGGGAAGCCAGGAATCCATTCCTCAGTATTATAAAGGCTGTGTATGACAAACCTATAGCTAGCATTATACCTAATATCAAAATAGTAAAACAAAATCATTTCCCCCAAATCAAGACTTACAAGATGTCCAGTCTCTCCACTCCTCTTCAGTATACCATTTGAATGCTTAGCTACAGGTACAGGCAAGAAGCAACCATAAAGGGGACACAAATAGGGAAAAATGAAGTAAACATTCCTTCTTTGCAGATGACAGGATTCTGCATTTAAAGAACCCTATAGACTCCACTCCAAAGTTACTCGTGTTGGTCCAAAACTTTGGCAAAGTAGCATTAAGAAATAATCAAAAATTACATAATGTATGAATCTATTTGCAGGGAAATATATATATATATATAAATGAAATATATTTAGTACTTGCAGTCAGCTTACCCTACTAACAAGTTTATTTTTAGCCTTCGATGTGTGAGACTCAATGAGAATAAAATTAAAACACAACTGAATGAAAATTTAATGTATTACAAATCCAGCCTCATACCTTAAATGAAAATGAAGGATTATTCTAAATGTAGGATTATTTTTAGAGTCTGTGCTTTAATACGTACTAAAGTGTAGAAAAAGGATTTTAATCTATTTTTAACTGAATACAAGGCTTTACAAACTTTTTCCTTACATGACATGTAAACATTAGAAAGGATCGACAAAAATATATTCTGTTTAATAAATAAATACATTAGGCAATAAAAGAAGAGAGCTGGGCTGTGTCACGTACTGCATGACTGATACAGTTTTAGGAGGAGGTAAAGCATTTATTTATTTATTTGCTTTGTGGATCATGGGGCTTGAACTCTGGGTGCTGTCCCTGAGCTCTTCAGCTCAAGGCTACCAGCAACCCCTGGGCCTAGGCATTATCCCTGAGCTATTCAGTTCAATGCTACCACCCTACCTTGAGCCAAGCCCCATTTCCCATTTTTTGAGGTTCATTGGAGATAAGAGTCACTCAGACTTTAGTGCACAGGCTGGCTTTGAACGTTGATACTCAGATCTCAGCCTGCTAAGTAGCTAGGATTACAGGTGTGAGCCACTAGACTTGGCAGGAGCCATGTTTTAATCTCCTCTTGCACTGAAAATGCTAAGGCCACTTAGGGATTTAAATTCATGTGTTATTTATTGCCATCACCTTAGAACACAGTTATGAATATCATTTACACATTTTATTAGTGATTTATCAATATTAATAGAATGTAATGATATCCAAATTATAATTTTTTATTTTAGGATAGGAGATGTGTCCACGTGCATAATATTACATTTTTAAGAAAAGATCTCCAAAACCTGCATTAAAATTTTTTCTGTTCTCAGACTTCTTTATCAAACATATAGGTTAGTCTTATTAACATATTACAGTCCAAGTCTCAACCTGTGGAAAGGACAAAATAGAGAAATATTAGGGAAGGAAACCCAATTGATTTAAAGGAATGACTTAAATATTGTTATTCTGTCTCTCTCTCTCTCCCTCTCTTACTCTTCCCTTCTCTGTCTGTTTCTCTCTGTCTCTGTCTCTGTCCTTCTGTATCTTTCTCTCTCTCTGACTGTCTCTGTCTGTCTGTCTGTCTGTCTGTCTGTCTGTCTGTCTGTCTCTCTCTCTCTCTCTCTCTCTCTCTCTCTCTCTCTCTCTCTCTCTCTCTATCTCTATCTCTCTTTAGTCTGTGGCTTATGATTGAAGTTATGGTATGCCAAGCCAAGTTGGGCATGCCAGCATGCAATCTAGCAAGTATATAGATCTCACCTGTATTCAGTTTTATCAAGAAAATGAGTAATGACCCATGTGTTTTATTGACTATTCCGAATCACATTCAGGATCAGTTTCCTCTTGCATACTTTTGCATTATTTTGGTAAGAGAAGATAAAAATATTACTGCTATGTGTGGTGATATGTGCCTGTATCATAGCACTTGTGAAACCAATGGAATAAGATTGTGAATAATTATGTTTTATCAGTAGTAAAATTCATTTAAGTTTCCTTTATATATTTTATGGGATGATGTCACATACATTTTTACCATGGACAGTATTCCATTATTTGATTATGTTACCTCCCTTAAATTATCCATTACCTTCCTGAATAACATGGTTCCTTTCAAGGTATTGCAATTATGAAAATTATCAATAAAGCTTCCCTAAGCATGTGAGTCCAAGTTTTTGGTGGTAATACATTCCTTTGGGAAACTCCTTCAGGAAAATACCAAAGAGTGTAATTGCAGCATTGTACAGGGGAAAATACATTTAGTTTTTCAAAAGCTTCCAAAATGTCCAAAATGAATGTGGCACTTTGCTTCCCACAAGCAAATAATGAGTGCACCTTCTGGTAAAAATGCTCATTAGCTTTTGAGTTTGTCAAGTTTTGAATTTTAGCCATTCTATAAAGTGGATACTTGTGTTGGTATATCATTTTTGTTTAAATGTGAATTTCCTTGATAACAATGGAGCAATTTTTGGAATACATGTTTTTCAACTATGTATCTTCTTTACTAGGGAATGTTCTTGAATGCAGAATTAAAATTAAAATAACGCTCTAGTTTAATTCAAAGCATAATGTGTTAACGTTTATTAGTTAATGTTATTTCTAGAATGCAAAAACCACTGATATTGCTAAGCTGTCAGTGTGCATGATCTTAATCTATCACATAAAAATCAAACTTAAACTCATGTATTCGAGGTAGCTGGATCTTCTGGAAATGGTCTACCCCAGTCAATTATCCACCTAATCCATTAAATTAATATATTACAAAAAATGGGTTTTCAACTTTTTGGCTAAGCTGAAATTACAAAGATCCAGAGTATCATGAGGGAATACTTCTCAAACCTTTACGCCAACAAATTTGAGAATCTAGAAGAAATAGACTAATTCCTATCCAATATTAACATACCCACACTGAACCAAGAAGAACTAACCCAACTAAACAGGCCTATTTCAAGCACTGAAATAGAAATGGCAATAAGAGACCTTCCACCTAAGCAAAGCCCAAGGCCAGATGGATTGAAAATGAAGGCTCTTTATGAAACTCATTCTTTGAAACCAGTATAACCCTCATCTCCAAACCAGGCAGAGATTCATCAAAGGAAGAGGACTATAGACCTATTTCTTTGATGAACATTGATGCAAAACTTCGCAACAAAATACTGGCCAACCGTCTACAACAATTCATCAAAAAAATTATACACTATGATCAAACTGGATTCATCACAGGGAGACAAAGCTGGTTCAACATACGCAAATCAATTAATATAGTTCAACACATCAACAGGAGCAAGGACAAAAATCACATGATTGTCTCAATAGATGCAGAAAAGGCATTTGACAAGATCTAACACCCCTTTATGTTAAAAGCTCTGGAGAATCCATCTGGCCTTGGGCTTTTCTTAGGTGGAAGTTCTCTAATTGCCCTTTCTATTTCAGAGCCTGAGATAGGCCTGTTGAGTTGGGTTAGATCTTCTTGGTTAAGCGTGGGTAGGTTAATATTGGTTAGGAATTCATCCATTTCTTCTAGATTCTCAAATTAGTTGGCATAAAGGTTTGAGAAGTATTCCCTCATGATATTCTGGATCTTGGTAATTTCTGTCGTGATATTACCATTTTCATCTGCGATTTTGTTTATTTCGGTATGCTCTCTTCTTTTTTTGGTAAGATTTGCTAAGGGTTTGTCAGTTTTGTTAATTCTTTCAAAGAACCAACTCCTTGTTTTGTTGATTCTTTCTGTAGTTTTTCTGGATTCCAAATCATTTAATTCTACTTTGATTGTAATAATTTGGTTTCTTCTACTTGGATTAGGGTTGGTTTTTTGCTCTTTTTCCAGGAGCTTAAGGTGACATTAACTCGTTGGTTTGCAATTTTTCCAAATTGTTGTTGTAGGCACTCAGCGCTATAAATTTTCCTCTGAGTACTGCCTTTGCTGTGTCCCAAAGGAGTTGGTATTTTGCGTGCTCCTCATTGTTAAATTTCATAAACTGTTGGATTTCTGTCCTGATCACTTCGATGACCCATTGGTGATTCAACAATGTGTTGTTCAGTCTCCAAGAGTTACAGGGTTTTCGTTGGTGGTGATGTGTGTTCAGTTCCAATTTGAGATCCGTTCATTTAGCGTCCTACTCTATGCCCTTTTGTATAAAGGTTGTGCTCTATTGCAAATCTCTGCTAGGAGAGCCCAAGATTTCTACTAATTATGACAAATGAGGGTAACCATTGAGCCTAAGTTCCTTTGAGTCTGGCTTACTTCACTTAATATGATCTTTTCTAAGTCTTTCCGTTTCCTAACAAATGGGGCGATGTCATTTTTTCTGACAGCAGCATAGAATTCCATTGTGTATAAATACCACATCTTGTTGATCCACTCATCAACTGAGGGACACCTAGGTTGGTTCCATATCTTTGCTATGGTAAAGAGTGCTGCAATGAACATCACTGTGCTGGTGGATTTAGTATGTCTTTGTTTCTGGATGATGGGTAAATGCCAAGTAGTGGAATTGCTGGGTCATAGGGGAGCTGTATGTTTAATCTTTTGAGGAACTGCCATACTGCTTTCCATAGTGGTTGAATGAGTTTGCACTCCCACCAACAGTGTAGTAGTGACCCCTCCTGGCGGCATCCCCTCCAGGATCTGTTGTTATTAGTTTTCCTTTGATCCTGGCCATTCTAACTGGAGTGAGGTGGAATCTTAGACACGTTTTGATTTGCATTTCTTTTATGACCAGAGATGTTGAGCATTTCTTCATGTGATTATAGGCCATTTTTGTTTCTTCTTGAGAGAAGACTCTCTTTAAGTCTTTGGGCCATCTTTTAATGGGATGGCTGTTCCTTTGGAGATTAGTTTTGGGGTGACTCAATTTTTGTGAGCTGTTGATATATTTTAGATATGAGGCCTTGTCCGTTGTATGGTTGGTGAAGATCTTCTCCCACTCTGTAGGCTTCCTAATTAGTTTACTAGCTATATCCTTTGAGATCCAGAATATCATAAGGGAATACTTTTCAAACCTTTACGCCAACAAATTTGACAATCTAGAAGAAATAGACTAATTCCTAGCCAATATTAACATACCTACGCTGAACCAAGAAGAACTAACCCAACTATACAGGCCTATTTCAAGCACTGAAGTAGAAATGGCCATAAGAGAACTTCCAACTGAGAAAAGCCCAGGGCCAGATGGATTCACAGGTGAATGCTCCAAGGTCTTCAAAGAAGAATTCACACCAATACTCTTCAAGCTCTTCAACAGAATTGAAAATGAAGGTTCTTTACCAAACTCATTCTATGAAGCCAGTATAACCCTCATCCGCAAACCAGACAGAGATTCATCAAAAAAAGAGAAGTATAGACCTATTTCTTTGATGAACATCGATGCAAAACTTCACAACAAAATACTGGCCAACAGTCTACAACAATTCATCAAAAAAATTATACACTATGATCAAACTGGATTCATCACAGGGAGGCAAAGCTGGTTCAACATACACAAATCAATTAATATAATTCAACACATCAACAGGAGCAAGGACAAAAATCACATGATTGTCTCAATAGATGCAGAAAAGGCATTTGACAAGATCTAACACCCCTTTATGTTAAAAGCTCTGGAGAAAATAGGAATGCATGGAACATTTCTCATTATAATAAAGGCTGTGTATGACATACCCAGTAATAGTATTACACTTAATGGTGAAAATCTAAAGCCATTCCCTCTAAAATCATGATGACACAAGGATGCCCACTCTCTCTACTCCTCTTTAATATAGTACTAGAATTCCTAGCCAGTGCAATAAGGCAAGAAGCAAGCATAAAGTGGATCCAAGTAGGGAAAGAGGAAGTAAAACTATTCCTCTTTGCAGATGACATGATTCTGTATTTAAAGAATCCTATAGATTCTACTCCCAAGCTTCTTGAACTGATTTAAAACTTTGAAAGGGTAAAATAATAAAAAAAAACTTTGGAAGGATAGCAGGCTATGAAATTAACCCTCAAAAGTCAACTGCCTTCCTTTACTTCAACAGTGAGTGGAAGGAGGCAATAATCAAGAAAGCAACTCATTTCACAATAGCCTCAAAGAAAATAAAGTACCTACGAATTACCTTAACTAAGAATGTGAAGGACCTTTTTGATGAAAACTTTAAAACCCTAAAAAAGTAAATGAAAGCAGAAGTAAGGAAATGGAAAAACCTTCCATGCTCCTGGATTGGAAGAATCAACATTGTGAAAATGACAATCTTGCCAAGGGCTATCTACAAATTCAACGCAATACCCATCAATATCCCAATGGCATTCTTTAAATAAATAGAAGAGGCAATTCAAAATTTCATATGGAACAATAAAAGACCCCGTATAGCAAAAACACTGCTTAGCAGAAAGAACAGCGCTGGAGGAATTTCAATTCCAAACTTTAGACTCTATTACAGGGCTATATTTATCAAAACACCGTGGGACTGGAACAAGAACAGGCCTGAAGACCATTGGAAGAGAACTGAGGACCCAGGTATTAATCCACAGACCTATGGCCACCTAATCTTTGACAAGGGAGCCAAAAAAATAGAATGGAAGAAAGACAGCCTCTTCAACAAGTTGTTCTGGCAGAACTGGTTAAACACCTGCAGAAAACTAAAGTTGGATCCTTCTTTGTCACCCTGCTCTAGAATTAACTCCAAATGGATCAAAGACCTGAAGGTAACAGCTGAAACACTGAAAACTTTACAGGAAGGAATAGGTGATACACTAGGCCTCCTTGGTACAGGTCGAAACTTTCTTAATAAGGACCAAGAATAACAACAAATCAGAGAAATGCTGGATAAGTGGGACTGCATTAAATTGCAGAGCTTTTGTATGGTAAAGGACATAGCTAGTAAATTAATTAGGAAGCCTACAGAGTGGGAGATCTTCACCAACCATACAACGGACAAAGGCCTCATATGTAAATTATATCAATAACTCAAAAAATTGAATCACTCCAAAACAAATCTCCAAACTAACAACCATCCCATTAAAAAATGGGCCAAAGACTTAAAGAGAGTTTTCTCTGAAGAAGAAACAAAAATGGCCTAGAGACACATAATCAAATGCTCAACATCTCTGGTCATAAAAGAAATGCCAATCAAAACAACTCTAAGATTCCTCCTCTCTCCAGTTAGAATGGCCAGGATCAAGAACACTAATAACAACAGATGCTGGAGGGGATGTGGCTAGGAGTTGGTCACTCTGTTGGTGGGTGTGCAAACTCATTCAACCACTATGGAAAGCAGTGTGGCAGTTCCTCAAAAGGCTAAACATAGAATTCCCCTATTACCCAGTCTTTCCACTACTTGGCATTTAGCCAACCATCCAGAAACAAGGGCATACTAAATCCACTAGCACAACAATGTTCATTGCAGCACTATTCACCATAGCAAAGATATGGAACCAACCTAGATGTCCCTCAGTTGATGAGTGGATCAACAAGTTGTGGAATTTGTACACAATGGAATTCTCTGCTGCTGTCAGAAAGTACGACAAAGCCCCATTTATTAGGAAATGGAAAGACTTAGAAAAAATCATATTAAGTGAAGTAAGCCAGACTCAAAAGAACTTAGGCTCAGTGGTTTCCCTCATTTGTCATAATCAGTAGAAACCTTGGGCTCTACTACCAGAGATCTGCAATAGAGCAAAATCTTGATACATAAGGCCATAATATGAAGCTAATTGAAAGGACCTCCAGGATATTGAAACAAAAGCCATATAACGAATGATTGTTTTTCTTAAGGTACTATGTTATCTCTCATCTCCTTTGCTGTCCCTTGGGTATCTCATATTGTTATAGTATCTCACTTTGTTATCTGATATATTGAAGTTATTTGTATTTGGTTATTTGAAATTTGATGGGGAAGGGGGGAAGACTAAGACGGGTGGGGGTAGGGGGGGAAGGTAATGGGTACCAAGACATGTGAAAGGGTATCAATGTATGTGAATTAATGCACCTTCTATCTGGCAAATATCATATAACCCTTTTATTAAGTACAATAAAAAATAAAAATAAAAGCTCTGGAGAAACTAGGAATCCATGGAACATTGTTCATTATAATAAAGGCTGTGTATAGCAATCCCACAGCTAGTATTATACTTAATGGCGAAAAGCTAAAGCCATTCCCTCTAAACTCAGAAACAAACTTTCTTTGATATATTTAATTTTGGGTCTTATTAAGAAATTTTCAACCTGTGCCATAGACCTCAAATATCCTGTTTCTTCCTGTAATATTTTCAGTTTATGGGTCTTGACTTCAAAAATTTCCATCCATTTGAAATTTCCTCTGGTTATATATAAAGATCTAACTTTAATTTTCTACAGATGCTTAACCAATTCTGCCAGCACCATTTGAGGAAGAAACTGTCATTTTTCCACCCAATTTTTGGCTCCCTTATTGAAGGTTCGGTGGCCATAGGTCTGTGAGTTCATTTCTGGGTCTTTGATTCTATTATATTGGTCCTCAGGAGTATTTTTGTGCCAGTTCCAACCTGTTTGAAGTTTGGTACTGATATTCCTCCAGTAATGTCCTTCCTGATAAGGATTATTTTTGCTATTCAGTCCTTTATGAGTCCATATGAAATTTTTGATTGCTTTTATTTCATTAAAGAATGAGGTTGAAATATTGATGGGTATTGCATTGAATTTATAGGTTGCTCTTGGCAGGATTGCCATTTTCATGATGTTAATTCTTCCAATCCAGGTATGGGAGGTTTTTTTCACTTCCTTATTAATGGTTTAATTTCTTTTTTCTCAAAGTTTTAAAGTTTTCATCATAGAGGTCCTTCTCTTCTTTTTGCTAATTCCTATGTATATTTTGAGGCTATTATGAAAGGTGTTGTTTTTCTCATTTCGGCCTTGATCTCTTTTTGGCACACAGTAAAGACTTTGTTTTTTATGTATTAATTTAGATCTCGCTACTTTGCCAAAGTTTTGGACCAACACGAGTAACTTTGGAGTGGAGTCTATAGGGTTCTTTAAATGCAGAATCCTGTCATCTGCAAAGAAGGAATGTTTACTTCATTTTTCCCTATTTGTGTCCCCTTTATGGTTGCTTCTTGCCTGTACCTGTAGCTAAGCATTCAAATGGTATACTGAAGAGGAGTGGAGAGACTGGACATCTTGTAAGTCTTGATTTGGGGGAAATGATTTTGTTTTACTATTTTGATATTAGGTATAATGCTAGCTATAGGTTTGTCATACACAGCCTTTATAATACTGAGGAATGGATTCCTGGCTTCCCCAAAGCACTTTTTTTTTAAATCATAAATGGGAGTTGGATCTTGCCAAATGTTTTTCTGTATGTATGGAGATGCTCACTTAGTTCGGTTCTTGCTCCTATTGATGTGATGATGAATTATATTAATTGATTTGCATATATTTAACCAGCTTTGCATATTTTGAATTAATCCTGTTGATCACTATATATATATGAATATAGGATATTCATATGTGCATATATACATATATGTGTGTGAATATATTCATATATATGAATATATATATGAATTGTTGAAGGCGATTGCCCAGAATTTTATTGAGAAATTATGCATCAATGTTCATCAAAGAAATGGGTCTATATTGCTCTTTCTTTGATGAGTCCTTGTTTGGTTTTGGGATGAGGATTATTCTGGCTTCATAGAATGAGTTTGGTAGTGAACTTTTGTGCAGGTCATATTTTTAGAAGGTTAAAATGTGCTACTAAGAAAATAATCCAACAAACTGGGCCCATGTCTTTTGTATGTTAATTTCTTCATTAATCGTCTTCTAAATGGAAAGCAATTTCAGGAACAAAATGTACAAGCATATGATATTAATGATTAAAATTCTGTATCTCTGCTTTGATTTTGGAGGTGAGTTTCATTTTATTTTCCTGGTATACATCTTGATTTGAATGAATCGTACTCTGCCTGTCTTGTCATTTGAAGTAGTCATTTTCTTATTTCAATTGTTTCTGGAAATCATTTTTCATAAAAACTCAAAATATAGGTTTCACAGATGTTTTCATGGTAAAGGTGGCTTAACAAGCCTGTCAGTTATCTAAGACTCAGTGATTTGGTTGGCTTTAAAACCAGCAAGAAGTTCCAGACCGGTGGAAGCAGTCATCAACTGTCTTACTTGTCATTTTATTTCTCTCCATCACTCAGTTGAGAACTTTCTTGCAGAACTCTTTATCTCATTTCCTAGCCCTCTTTCTGGTGCCTGAATAGCAGAGAAGCTGATGTTGAAAATGCAAGCATTGTTCATAAATATTCTACTGAACTGTGGCAGGTAGGGTGTTTTGAAAGAGTGTGTGTTCTAATAAATCACAGCATCTACCAATGACAGTTTCAAATGAACACGTTTATTGGGCCAGACAAGTACATCAATAAGAGTGTTATTTACCGCAGGTGCTGACACATAGTGCCAGATGTTGGATTCAAACTCAACTTAGTGATTGGGGATGAAAACTGCATTGGCGTTTTAAAAAGTATCTGTTTTATACAGTTATGTGAGTAATACATGAACCACAGAGTTTGATGTAAAGTATACCAAAGGAGAGTTTAAAGTGATTACATTCACAAATTTAGAAAGAATGAAGGCGAAAAGGTAAACTCAAAGAGTAAAACAGTTTCTTAGTGAAGGAAATTTTTGGAATCTCTTTTCCAAGCATTTTTACACAGATATATGTAATATATGTAAATAATTTCTAATATTGATTTGTAAAGTTTTAGACATATTTTATTTTAAATGTTGCACTTAAAAATATGCATGCTGACTGGATGTGATGGCTCATGTCTGTAATCCTAGCTACTCAGGAGGCTGAGAACTGAGCTCGAGGTTCAAAGCCAGCCCAAGCATTAAAGTCCGTGAGACTTTGATATCCAATTAACCACCAGAAAACTGGAAGTGATGCTGTGGCTCAAGAGGTAGGGTGGTAGCCTTGAGCTGAAGAGCTCAGAGTTCAAGTCCCACAATCGACAAACAAAATTTATTCGGAACCAAACAAAATAAACACACAAATTAGTACACTAGTCAAGAGTTTTGCACTGATACTCAGGATCATTTGCAAAATGGTAAAATCCAAATTACCCAAAGGAGTTCTACTTATATATAGACCTAATACTGATACTATTTTCCCAACATTTAGAAAAAAATCAATTTAAGATTAAGATTATTGTTCTAGTTTTGATTTCGAAAACATGAATATCAAATGATAAGTATGCTTGTCTTGGCAAGTCTGTCTTACTTTCAGTTTTTCTTTAAAAAGTTTCACATCACATCTTTATTTCAAGAATATACTTTTAAAATTCTATAATTCATTATTTAGTTTAATTTTATATATTTGTACCTCTGATTTTATTCACTTAATTCACAGATGCTCAGTAACCATTCCGTAGTTGTTTATAGTTGTTTGTTGGAGTATATAATATAGAAAATCTATGTTTTATTTCAAAAGAAGTTTAATATTTTTCTAATTTTTATATTAAAATTTTAAGTGTTTTATGGGGCTGAAAAGGCTTTCCAACAGTAGTTTAAGTATCTCTACCTTTTCTCACCCTTAATTCTATAGTCTTTGCCTTACTTATCTCAATCCATAAAAGAAGGGAGCCAGGAGCTTTATGGTGCCTTGACTTGAAATGGATGGGAAAGACTGGGACAGGAGCATACATGGCTGGAAAGGGCGATAAATATTTGCTCTATATCAAGAAGGGAGAAACAGGTTAGGGGTGGAGACATTGTATTCCACCACAGTCTACTACTTTGGTAATTAAAGACCTTTTACCAAACAGCAACAACAACAGCAACAAAAGAAAATTAATGACTGTAGCAATGATTCTACCTCACTACTCTACCTGAACTCAAATTGACCAAGTAAAGCATGATAAATCTGTGGTCTCACTTTTGCAGTTACTGAATCCTGCCCAACGCATAATGTAATTTTAGTTCCTTACATCTGTCAAGACATGAACCCTGAAAAACTCTTGAGAGAGCACTATCCCTGATTTTCTCAATCAAATTTTACTCTTTAGGCTATTGGCTCCCTGTAGGACAGTCCTGGTCTATGTTCATGTTGAAAGCATGAACATAGCTTTCAATAAAAAAGCAACAACTAATGTTTCCTTTTTTCACTCATCAATAAAGTTTTGTGATTTTTTTTCAATTTGAATGCATAGTTTGTAAGAATAAGAATTCTTCTGAGATTCAAAGAAATAAAGGCAATTTTAAAGTTGTGACTCTTTCCTTGAATATTAGTAGTATTTTTTCATTACATTCTAGATCATTTCACTTTTTGAAAAGAATGGCTTCAACTTTATTATTATCATGTTCTATAATTACCCCAAAATAGGCAGTATACATAAATATAATTGGTAAAAAGTATAAAATTCAAACTAGGAAACAGAAATACTCTTGATGGAGGAATATTTTCTTACATCACACAGAAATCACAAGTGAGAACAGGTTTGCTAATGACTACAGGGTTTGCTTTTATGTGTCAAAATAATTTTTTAATCAGAATATGCAAAGCTTCACATAATTGTGTATTTAAGAAGCAAGGATTTTCTGGTATTCAAATTTTTATATATTTTTATTTATTTAATATATAGAGGGGTAATGTATACAGGGGTTACAGTTACATTTGCTAGGTAGTGGGTGCATTATTTCTCACGCATTGATAACCCTTCACATGTTTTGTCCCCATTTCCCCCAGTCCACTCCCTCCCAATCATCTTGTTCCCTCCCTTCCCTTTCCTATTTCAAATAAACAAATAAATGTATATACAATACACCAGGTAACAAAGTCAGATACAGTAACAATATGAGATAAACCAAAGGGCAAAAAAAGAGAAGAGGAATAACACAGTGCATTAAGAACAACAATCACACAAGATAAAACTTTTGTTTCCATGTTCTAGAGTTCCTTTCATTTAGTCTAATGTACCTAGGTTTTTCAATATTATGATTCTCTTCTAGGAGAGTCCTAACTTTTACAAATGAGCGAAACCACAGAGCCCATGTTTCTTTGAGTCTGGCTTACTTTACTTAATATGATCTTTCCAAGTCTTTCCATTTCCTTACAAATGGGGCGATGTCGTTCTTTCTGATGGCAGCATAGACTTCCCTTGTGTATAAGTACCACATCTTGATCCAGTCATCTACTGAGGGATATCTGGGTTGGTTCCATATCTTTGCTATGGTAAATAATGCTGCAATGAACATCATTGATCACATTAGACTTAAAAATTTTTCAAATATATGATTAAAAAGACTCCTTACTTTCATAAATGTTTCCTCTTATTTTAATGGTAGTTAAAAGGCTATATATGCTATTAATATAAACTAGGCAGAGGTACTTTATTAATTCACTCCTACCACATAATATGTTTGAACAAGCATTTCTGAGTTCTCCTTAAGTATTATTTCTCATCATTATATGAAAATGACTTATTTAGTTTGTAAAACTCTAGGTCTACATTTAATATATTTTTTCTCTATTCAGATTCCACTTTATTTATTTATTTATTCATTTTTATATATTTTATTGTAATTAATAGAAGGGTTACATGGTATTTGCCAGATAGATGGTGCATTAATTCCCATACATTGATATCCTTTCACATGTCTTGGTCCACATTTCCCTCCCCCCAACCTCCACCCCTCATCTTCTTTTCCCCGGTTCCCTGCCCAATTTCAAATAAGGAAATACAAATATATCCAATATATCAGGTAACAAAGTGAGATACTGTAACAATATGAGATAACCAAGGGACAGCAAAAGAGATGAGAGATAACATAGTACCTTAAGAAAAACAATCATTCATTATATGGCTTATGTTTCTATATCCTAGAGATCCTTTCATTTAGTGTCCTACTATGTGGCCTTTTGTGTCAAAGTTTTGCTCTATTGCAAATCTCTGCTAGGAGAGCCCAAGGTTTCTACTGATTATGACAAATGAGGGAAACCATCGAGCCTAATTTCCTTTGAGTCTGGCTTACTTCATTTAATATGATCTTTTCTAAGTCTTTCCATTTCCTAACAAATGGGGCTTTGTCGTTCATTCTGAACGCAGCATAGAATTCCATTGTGTACAAATACCACATCTTGTTGATCCACTCATCAACTGAGGGACACCTAGGTTGGTTCCATATCTTTGCTATGGTAAATAGTGCTGTAATGAACATTGTTGTGCTAGTGGATTTAGTATGTCTTTGTTTCTGGATGATTGGTTAAATGCCAAGTAGTGGAATTGCTGGGTCATAAGGGAGCTGTATGTTTAGTCTTTTGAGGAACTGCCATACTGCTTTCCATAGTGATTGAATGAGTTTGCACTCCCACCAACAGTGTAGTAATGATCCCTCCTGGCCACATCCCCTCCAGCATCTGTTGTTATTAGTTTTCTTGATCCTGGCCATTCTAACTGGAGTCAGGTGGAATCTTAGCATTGTTTTGATTTGCATTTCTTTTATGACCAGAGAAGTTGAGCATTTCTTCATGTGACTATAGGCCATTTTTGTTTCTTCTTCAGAGAAGACTCTAATTCTTTGGCCCATCTTTTAATGGGATGGTTGGTATTTTAATTCTTGCAGCAAATAATCATTTTACATCATTCTTCTTGAATTCTGGTTTGTTAAACATAACATTTGAAATATGATGTAAAAATCAATGTTAATAAATTCTTTAATAAAAGAGAAAAAGAAAAAATTAACATAAGCAATAATGTACTTCTACAATTCTTAACATATGAGAGAGTAAAAGAGAGAGATATAGAGAGAAACAGACATTGAGAGACTGAGACTTATTTTTAGTATCAGGAGATATATGATTTTTAAAATGGGAGTAAAATATTATACTTTTTAAAACCTCTTCAATTAGAGTGCAAACACCCAACTTAAATTTTCTCTGCTGTAATATTTTAGGAACTATTTGCAAAATGACTATAATTCTGGATTAATTTCCATGAGATGCATAACTCTTATACTGAAATAATAAATCATAAAATACTTCAGTTGCTTAGATGCTCAAACTCATATGTATCACACCGTAAAGCAATTAATGCATGTGGTAGAAGATAACACTATCAAATAGGACACTTGAATATATACTAGTTGTAAGTAAAGCAGGTTTTTGTGACTAGGTGGTAGTTTCTTCCTGTTGAATAAAGAGAAGTTTTAGTAAACAAATAAGATAAAAAATAGTATGTTGTACAGCATTGCATTAGTATAACAAAATAACAAGAAATAAACAAATTAAAGGAGGAAAGATTGTTTGTAGAATCACATAGTTCACCAGATGTTCATAACAAGGAACATGTGATCAAGCAAACTTATTCACCTTAGGAGTGCTTGGAAACAGAAAGGATAATGAAGAGGGCTTCAGATCCTACTATTTTCTACAATACCTACTGTGATGACCTAATCCCTCCAACTAGCCCACCTACTAAAATTTCCAACACTGCCCAATAATACCATCTATTTGGAAACCAAGGTTTTCAACACATGAGCCAGTGGGGTAACACAACAGATTTTAATCATAACATTGTGCTAATGTTTCCAAATAGATTAAGGATACACCAGAATTGTCATGTAGGACAAGGATATTGATAACACATGCACTTGAATTTAAAATAATTGACAAATAGTTCTAATAGCATGCAACATATCTCTATATTTTAGCCATATTTGGAAAAGAAAACTAGAAGTCAATGAAATAATTAGAAAAATATACAGAATTTATCTGTAGGGAAAGTAATAGTGATTATTTTTGTTATTGTCTCCTAGGTCAACAATTTTCTTCTAAGTTATAAGTGAAGGAACAATGTTGCTTTGCTTACCATGAGATATGTTGCTAATTTCTATCTGTTAGCTCCTGTTTAAAACTTCTTTTTGGTGATTCATTTTCATCTACGGAGAAACACATTTGGCAGCTGTGTTTAGTAATGCCGAAAGTGGGTAAGCATGGTAAGTGAGGAATGGCTCAGAACACTAGATTTTCCAAGCAAAACCTCATTACTTGCTAAAGCATTCCCATTCCCATTCAATAGATTTCAATTATAAAAGTTCATAAAGGGTAAAGCTGCACAGTTCAAAAGAAGCTTAAGTACTCAGATTTGACAATAAAAGCCAAGTATTGCAAATAACATTTAAATGGCATAGTACAGGATGTGGTAATACAAAAGATTTTTAAGGAATGGAAAGTATTTCAGACAGCTTTCAATTTCATGTTGTTTTCATATTACAGAGTCAAGAAGAGCTTTTCATTTGGCTCTGTCAGAATCTCAATAGGCATTCAGAGAAGACCATGTGCACAGACAGGTGAATCATTCATATTCTTTTGTTGTCTAAGTGCTTGCAGTACGAAATACAAACAAGATGACAGACTAGTGAACATACAACACATATGCAAAGCTTCATGAGACTCTTATGGTCTGAGAAGGGCTGATAGGAGATATAAGATAGATTAATTAGAAACACAATGAAAATGTAACAGATACTAAATCAGACACATATTGGTAGTAGCAATCACCATTGCATAAAGAATCCAAAATATATATTATATATACGGTTTAGACATGGAATCAAACTGTACTTTGATTTGCATCAGATAATTGCTTGATTGTCTTATTGTTTTTTGGCCTTCTCCTGTTCAATTGATCTGAGATTTACCATATGAATGTAACCCCCAACAGTTCCCTGATTAAGCATCTGGATGTAACACCTGGCAGTGCCCTGGTCTTGAGAGGGGATAAAGCTTTGAGTTGAGAATAAACGAGGCGGCAGTTTTTGCCTGGGCTGCAGACCTCCCGGACCCGATGTGTTTGTCTCTCTTCTATTTTTTCCAGTCCCTGCCCCCTATTTCAGGAACCCCAATTTGCTGCCGGTAGGCCCTGGCATCTGGCACCCGAACAGGGACCCTGAAAATCTGGGACGATGGTGGAGGACCCCGCTGTGGTGAGTAACACATCGTAGGACTATTAAGAGAGGATCTTAAGAGAGTGTAAAGTCAGGAGTAAAAATTATGGGTCAAGTTAATAGCCATAGGTCATATGTACCGATCTTAACAGGCCTACTTGAAGCCTACGGAACATGGGTGGAAAAAGGGGTGCTTCAGAGCTTCCTACAATTTGTCGAGGAGGCATGCCCGAGGTTTATAGAGGAGGAATTCCAAAAAACCTGGCAGCGGATAGGAAAAAGAATTCAAGAATATTATAATGTATGTGGCCCCGAAAAGACCCCAGTAGAGGCTATTGATGTACGGAATTTAGTAAGTGAATGCATAGATCCTCAACATGAGAATGCTGAACTTAATCTTGAATTAAGGGAAATTTATGAGTTAAAGGACCCTTCTGAAAAACCTGAGGCTGAGCCATATGCCGCAGCCCAAGAGAGTCTAAGTGAGATCTTGAAAAGGGAACAACAACCAGTAGATATTGAGTATTAGAATTCAGGTTTGAATATCAAGGAGGAAAGTTATGATGAGTCAATGGAGGGCCGGATGGCTATGATGGAGAAGAAGTTAGAAGAAATCCTACATTTTCTATCGAAAATGGGGATGGAGCAGAGAGCCCCCCCAGAAGTAGGAAAGAAAGATGACCCTCAGGCCACTATGGTGTCTGATTCTAAACCTTACCCCTCACACCCACCGCCTCCGGCTGCAGCCTTACGGCCTCAATCCCTTTTTCAACCTTTAGGCAAGCCTAAAGGCCCTAGCAACAAGTCCCTTTTAACAGGCACTACAACCAGGCACAGTGCATCGCAATTAAACCTGACTCAGGCTGCTAGAGAGAGGGAAGATATTTCAGGGCCTCGAGGCTTCCCTAGTTTAGTTGATCATGATGAACAAGTATACCATCAACCTGCTCCTGTTAAACAATTACAGGATTTAAAGAGTGCCTGCTCCCAATATGGGCCAACTGCCCCTTTTACTCAAGTAATATTGGAGGCCGCGTGTGCTGGTATTGCATGCCCAAATGACTGGAAGCGGCTTGCCAGAGCATGCCTTAGTGCAGGAGAGTACTTATTATGGGAGACAGAGTTCACTGCACAGTGTCGGGCTAAAATTGAAACAAATAGGTCTAAGAACCTGCCTTACACTTTTGATCAGTTGTTAGGAGAGGGAACCTATAAAACCACCGAAGATCAATTGGGTTATGCAAAGGAGGCCTATTTACAAATAAATGCTGCAGCAAGAGAGGCTTGGAAGAGGTTACACAATTCCAATCCTATAAAAAATCTAGTAGAATTTAAACAGGGACCGAATGAACCTTATCTAGAATTTTTGTCTCGATTAATGGAAACTGCAGACCGCCTAGTACAAGATGAGAACGCAAGGAAGATTATAGTTAGACACATAGCCTATGAAAATTCCAATGCCGCCTGTCAGGCGGTATCAGACCCCATAGGAATAAGGGAGGAATCACGGACTTTATTTCACTGTGTGCTGATATTGGACCCTCCCATGTAAAAGGCCTTACTTTAGCCGCCACTCCTCAAGGAAAGACTGTTACTGAATTTCTAAAATATAGAGGTCAGCGGCATTCTCGGGATGCTAGACCCCCAGGGCGTTGCTTTTCTTGTGGACAAATAGGACATTGGATGACGCAATGCCCACGCCAGGCCAGGCAAAAGAGAGAAAAATCACCTGGCACATGTCCACGCTGTGGTAAAGGGAAGCACTGGGCTAAAGATTGCAAGTCAGCAACAAATCGCAATGGCCGCCTGTTTTCGGGAAACTGGAGAAGGGGCCAGCCCCTGGCCCCGCAAAACCATGGGGCAGTCCCTCCCTCTTCTCGGCCACAAGTGCATCTTCTAACAACCCCCCAAAATCAGTCTCCAGCCTCCTCCGTGCCACCCCAGGCAGTGCAGGATTGGACCTCTGTTCCTCCACCTGCTCAGTATTGACCCCAGAGATGGGGACACAAGCTCTCCCCATGGGGGTCTTCGGCCCCCTTCCCCCGGGAGTGGCTGGATTGCTGTTAGGGCGAAGTAGCTCAGCCCTTAAAGGGATACAGATTACACCTGGCAAAATTGACCAGGATTTTACTGGAGAAATCAAAGTTATGGCCTCTGCCCCGAAACACGTGGTATCGATCCCAGCCGGTCAAAAATTAGCACAACTAATACTTGTGCCTTTACCTCCCAGGGAGACTGCTAATTCCCCATGTGGACAGAGAGGATTTAGATCTTCTGATATCTATTGGGTACAAAGCATAAAACAAGAGAGGCCTGAGATGACTATATTTATACAAGAAAAGCCCTTTAAAGGAATATTAGACACTGGAGCGGATGTGTCTGTGATATCTAAGAAACATTGGCCAGCCCAATGGCCCCTGACAACCTCTATGACTTCCCTACAGGGGGTTGGGCAAGCAACTGACCCACAGCAGAGCAGTGCGATCCTTGTTTGGAGAGATGAGGAAGGGCACTCCGGTCATTTCCAGCCATTTGTCCTGGATCATCTGCCAATTAATTTATGGGGTCGTGATATCATGGAAAAAATGGGAGTGTATATGTTCAGTCCTAGTGCTGTGGTCACTAAGCAGTTACTGGATCAAGGCCTCCTCCCCTTTAGGGGACTAGGCCGAGCAGCACAGGGGGAGCTAGAGCCAATCCAACCCCAGTCTCACCCTACGAGACAAGGATTAGGGTATTCTTTAACGGGGGCTGTTGTTTGTCCTGCCCCTCATGCTGATCCCATAAATTGGCTCTCTGAAGTACCGGTATGGGTCAAACAGTGGCCTCTTTCACTAGAAAAGATCATTGCAGTACAGCAGCTTGTACAGGAACAGCTGGACTTGGACATGTGGCCCCTTCTAACTCTCCATGGAATTCTCCAATTTTTGTTATAAAGAAAAAGTCAGGTAAATGGAGGCTGTTACAGGATTTGAGAAAAGTGAATGCGACCATGGAACTGATGGGGGCCCTACAGCCTGGCTTGCCTTCACCCATGGCAATCCCAAAGGATACTTATAAGATTATTATATATTTGAAGGATTATTTCTCTACTATACCCCTGGTGCCTCAAGACTGTAAGCGCTTTGCCTTCAGCGTCCCCTCTGTTAATTTTAAAGAACCCATGAAGCGATATCACTGGCTTGTGCTTCCACAGGGCATGGCAAATAGCCCAACTTTATGTCAAAGTTTTGTAGCTAGAGCCATTTCTTCCACTCGTGAAAAATTTTCTTCTGTTTATATTGTTCATTATATGGATGACATCTTGTTGGCTTGTTCTGACCCTATCGTCGTACGACAAGCCTTTGGACAACTAAAGCAAGATCTGAGCCTCTTTGGCCTTATAATAGCAGCTGAAAAGGTTCAGGAACACCCCCCTGTTACGTATCTAGGCCATATATTAGGCCCACACTATTTTAAAAGCCAAAAAATACAACTAAAAACTTCCCACTTAAGAACTCTTCATGATTTTCAGCAATTCTTAGGAGATGTAAATTGGCTTCGCCCTTATCTAAAGCTCTTCACAGGAGAGTTAAAACCCCTCTTTGATCTCTTAAAAGGAGATGCCAACCCTACATCCTTAGACGAATTATGTCCTGACGCCAGGAGGGCCATCCAAATTGTAGAAAAGGCAATTTCCCAGCCACAAGTGATCTATTGTGACTATTCTAAACCATGGGGAGTTTACATTTTAGCTACTTCTCACTCCGCAACTGCTGTATTGTGGCAGGATGGCCCACTTTTATGGCTTTATCTACCATCAACACCCGGCAAAGTGCTGACCCCCTACTACGAATTGATAGCTAATCTGATACATATGTGCCGAGTGGATTCCCGTAAATATTTAGGTCAGGAACCTCATTTTATCTGTGTCCCATATAATCTACAACAACAAGATTGGCTATTCGCCCATTGCGATCCTTGGGCCATTGCTTGGGCCAATTATACGGGAAAAATTTTGCATCACTACCCGTCTAACAAACTTCTCCAATTTGCTTCGTGTCATACGTTTCTATTTCCTTCCATAGTACGGGCCTCGCCTTTATCTTCTGCCGCTTTGGTATTTACAGATGGATCCTCTAATGCAATAGCTGCTTTGACCATTAATGGGAAAACTCAATCTTGGGTTATGGGTTTTTCCTCCGCCCAAGAGGTGGAATTAGAGGCTGTTTTACAAGCACTCGTCCTGTTACAAGACGAGCTCTTTAACTTATACTCAGACAGTCAATATGTAATTCATGCTCTTCAAGTCATAGAAACTGTTCCCTTTATTGGAACTACTAACTCCAATATTCAGACCCAATTTCACCAAGTACAAACTTTGCTTTGTTCTCGCAACCATCCTTGTTTTTTGGCTTTGTTCGAGCTCACACTAATCTTCCTGGCCCTTTAAGTGAGGGCAATGCGGTTACTGACTCCGCCACCAGAGTTTACTTAACTCAGGTTGAACTTGCTAAGCAGTCACATGCCATCCACCATGAAAACAGTCGAGCCTTGCGCCGACAGTTTAAATTATCTAGAGAAGCGGCATGTCAAATAGTTAAGACTTGCTCCAACTGTGTCCCTTTTTCACCAGCCCCCCCATTTAGGTATAAATCCACGAGGACTGCTTTCTAATCACATTTGGCAGATGGATGTCACACATGTTCCATCATTTGGCCGATTCAAATATGTTCATGTTACTGTAGATACTTATTCTAATTTTATCTTGGCCACCCCCCTTCCTGGGGAAGCCACTAAACATTGTATTTCGCACTGCATTCGATGCTTTGCTGTGATGGAGATTCCCTCGCAAATAAAAACAGATAATGGCCCTGGCTACGCAGGCCGAGCATTTCAATCCTTCTGCCATTCCTATAATATCACTCATATTACAGGCATTCCTTACAATCCTCAAGGTCAAGGCATCGTGGAGAGAGCTAATGGATTATTAAAACATCAAATTGCTAAAATACAGAAAGGAGAGTCATATCCCGCTACCCCTGTGAATATACTCAATCATGCTTTATTTGTTTTAAATTTTTTGAATTTGGATTCAAATAATTTATCTGCTGCTCAGCGATTCTGGGAAAAAAGAGAGCAGCGTGCTTTTGCCTTAGTAAAGTGGAAGGATCCACTAACTGGTGCTTGGCATGGACCCGATCCTGTTCTAACCTGGGGTCGAAGGCATGTATGTGTTTTTTCACAAGGAGAAAATGACTCCCGCTGGCTGCCTGAACGCTGCGTTCGGATCGTGGAGAGTGACAGTGGCCATCCAAGCAGCGACTCACTGGGCCTACACCCCCAACCCTCTAGTGGTGCATCCTGGGACGTGGGAAGGACCTGAGTTATTTGTGCATGTCAATTGGGACTGCTACTGATCCACTTGTTCCACCCATTCATATGAGCTGTGTTTCTCCTCCTTTTACTATTATGTAGGGACCTTTTAACATATTCATTGACTCTACACAATTTAATATGTGACATTATTTTGTCTTTACCATCCCTCTTCTTAATAACTTTTTTTGTAAAAGATGCCCAGGTGAAAAGCAAAGGCCTCCAGTGGTAAGTAGAAGTCGGCCTACCCCCCTGTATGTCTGCGTTTTATTTTATTTTATTTTTGTTTGTTTGTTTGAAAAGGTGCACTGTGGGCCTAAAATAGAGTCCTGGGTGGTCAAGGGACGCCTTGACCCCCCTCCCCTTCTGAGTTTCTTGTCGATAACAAGGCATACCTGAGAGTCCCACCAGCAAGACATGTCTAAATCTAAAAATAACTGTTTGGTGAAAACACTCATTTGACCTCATATTTTTTGTGTTAAGTGTATCTGATTGAGTCCAATTTTCTTGTTATATGTCAATGTCTGATTATTTAAAACTCTCCGTTTCTCTGTCTTGTTCGTGTTACATATTTTTCCTTGTCCAGTTTTGTCTTTGAAATTGGTAACATTTCTAAGTATGGATCCTTATGGTTTTTCTGTGCGTACTCAAGCACACATCCTTGTTATTTATTTGAACATTTCTGGGCCTAGCATGGCCGCTCCCCCATGTCTGCAGTTGTAACAAGCCCTGGAAAAATAAATTCCAGCTAAGTTGCCTTGCAAAAAATTTTGTTTTGAACCTGGTTCTCACCTGTAAGAGTAAAATTGGCAAAATTCTCTTGACACAAACTTCCGGAAATTGAACGGCCGATATTAATTTTGTGTGCTTTATGATCTTTGAGTATGAATGTGTGTGAATGAGTGAGTGAACATGTTCAAGGTTAAATTGTCAGCATGCTGTATAAAACAATGGATAAATTTATACTTAAACACAAAGACAATTGGGTAAATCTAAGCTTAAAACTTCAAGAAAAATATTAGGTTTGAATGTTTTACAATGTCTCAAAGAATTATTGTGTTGTCTTAAAGAAAAACTGGTAAATATTTTTCTAGATCCTGAAATCTGCATTTTATTGCAGGGCATACAGCTGTTTACATTGTAAACCTTGTATCCTGTTCAGCACAGAGGTGTTAGGGAATCTGGGATTTATTACTTTAAGTTAAAATTTGGAAACATGTATTAGAGATTTAAATGTAAAATTGTTCATTAACGCCAGAAACTTTGCCTGTCCTTTCTTGCAAACTGACACTAGAAATCTGATGGTAAAATGTAGATAATGTGATTAGTATTTTAAAGGAATGTTTAAAGGTTTATCTCCATGCTATTGGGTGTATTTTAAAAAAGAGAGGAAACTAAGTCCAGACTTAGACTTTTGGTGCACTGATGTCTATAGTTCTTGAATTAGGGAAAAACTGTTATTTGAGTTTAAACTGTTATTGGAGTTCTAGACAGTAATCTAAACTGCAAAAGAGCCCTTTTTTCTAAAAGGCAAGAGGAGTGCCTTGGGCCCTAGGGGGCCTGAAGGCAGAAGGAGTTCTTTGTGCCCTTAAAGGTTTTTCAATTCCAAATAAAGGCTAAGGTGTTAATTGTTTAAGCCAGTATCAGTAAAAGTTATTAAGGACATTGGAAATGGGTTTCTAAACAATATTTGAAAGTGAAGTTGTCTTAAATGTTTAAAGAAAGAGAAAAAAAGGAAAATTAGGACTACCAAAGTAATTGCTTAATTGCTATTTCAGCTTGCTCTTGTAAGTTACCTTATAGCAACTTCCAGCTAGCCCATGGAGAAGGACAGCAATCTTTATTCAGATGTAACTTTGGCTTTTACCAGGTTCTAGGTAAGCTCATGCTTAGAGACTATTTCTGTGTTGACCACCTTGTTGCTTTAATTGGAGTAACGTGGCCTTTTGTAGGACTCACTGATCTGAAAACTGCAAATAGATTCATACATTATGTAATTTTTGATTATTTCTTAATGCTCTGACTTTGCCTTTTATTACTCTGTTATTTTTATGTTTTTAGTATTCAAATTTGAAAAGTGTGGAATATTGAATTTAATGTTATGATCCACAGTCACTAATCTCCTTGTCCTACAAGATATTATGTGACAGGGGTACACTATACTCCTATACCTCAGTAGGTAGGCAGTTCTCAAAGAGATATGCTTGACATTATTTCCCATGGCTCCTGAAACAAAATACCACAAGTGTGTGTCTAAAGTACCAGAAATTCTTCTATTTCTGTTCTGGAGGCTAGAAATCTATGACCCAGCTTTGAAATGACTATACTCTAACCTAAAAATGTAGGGAAAATTTCTAATGATTTCCTGGACTCTTGGTGGTTGGCTTGAAATCTTTGGCATTCCTTGAGTCCATTCAGCATTTTCTCTATGAACATTCTTCACTAAGTTCCATACTAATTAATAGCTTTACTTGAACTTAGCTAAATGTATTGACTATGGCCTATTTCCAAGGAAGGAAATATTGTAAAGTGCTTGATAATTATCACATGTAAATTTGAAGGACACAAGTCCATCCACAACATACACTCAGATTATGTTCTGTCAGATTTTTTGACTCATTCTTTTGCTTAAAAGCTATGCAATCTCACCAAGCATCCTTAGGAAGTTTCTTTTCCTTTTGGCTAAGGATACAGTTCAGTATTAGAATATTTCCCTAGTATGTGTGAAACTCTATGTTTCAACTTCATTGCTTCAGAAAAAAATATTGTACTTTTCTGTGACATATTCAAGCCTTTAAACAATCCATTTCAAAAGACTGACATTTTTCTGATATAAAACTATTAAGAAAATATATGTTAAAAATAAAAGTTACTGCTAATTATATGTTCTGATTAGATTTGTTTCTCATTTCTAGATGTTATATTAGAGAAGAGAGGGAGGAAGATATCACTAAAAGGACTCCAATATTGATGATGGGGTTTGAACATTCTCTCTTTTTTATCTATCCTGTCACTACTATATTTGAGAAAATATTTTCTTGCCCATGTCTTGTTAATATTTTAAATGTTTGATTGCATTCTTTTAGTTTCCAACATACATTTCTATTACTTCAGAAAGTTAAAACATATTTACATTTTCAACCAAAAATGAAAACAATGTTACACAAAAGATAAAATTCTCTATATTTTGTTCTCTTCTGTTCATAAACACAAAAATAAGATTTGTTATTTTTAGTTATATATAACAGTACATTTTAACACTCACTTTAAATAGAGTTTACTATGAACTGCCAGCTAGCTCTCATAATGTGTGCATGTTTAGATCTTTACACAGGATACCATTTTTTTTCTGATGATATGGCCTGGAAACATATCTGTGGAAAAGGTCACGTTCAAACATCTCCTTCCTTACACAGATCCATTAATCAATGAATCACTGCATATTTCTTCTTTATCACCTTTGATGCTAGCTGGGGTTTTTTGTTGTTGTTTAATTTTCTTCCCTTGAATGGAAACTTACTTCTCTTCATATTTTTTCTCTTCACTCTCTTCAAGTTTTGTGGTCCCAACAAAATATCCTGTATCTGTTAAAAGTTGGTATGATTACATTGCTGAGTTTTTATTTTTGAAACTAATTCTGAAGTATGATCAGTGTCTGTAGGTAAGAATCCATATTTATTGCATACTTATCTGTATGTGTTTGTTTGGAAGATAGAAAGCAGAAAGTATAAAAACCATGGAGTGGCTATAACATCACCTGATCAGTAATCTATTTCTTTCTGAATAGAATGTCCTAGATATTGGGAGAAATCATATTTTAGTCTGAGATAAAATTTATGGCCCTCCTCTTACTGTAAAATTCTATTGTTAACTTAAATGACTTCACTTTTCATCATTTACTTTGTTTCTTTTTTTTTACCATTTTTTATTGTAATTAGTAAAAGGGTTACATGATATTTGCCAGATAGAAGGTGCATTAATTTACATACATTGATACCCTTTCACATGTCTTGGTACCCGTTTCCCTCCCCCCCCACACCCCCCACCTGTCTTGGTTTTCCCCCAATGGCCAGGATCAGGAAAACGAATGACAACAGATGCTGGAGGGGATGTGGCCAGGAGGGATCACTACTACACTGTTGGTGGGAGTGCAAACTCGTTCAACCACTATGGAAAACAGTGTGGCAGTGCCTCAAAAGGCTAAACATAGAACTCCCCTATGACCCAGCAATTCCACTACTCGGCATTTACCCAACCACCCAGAAACAAGGACATACTAAACCCACTAGCACAACAATGTTCATTGCAGCACTATTCACCATAGCAAAGATATGAAACCAACCTAGATGTCCCTCAGTTGATGAGTGGATCAACAAGTTGTGGTATTTGTAAACAATGGAATTCTATGCTGCTGTCAGAAAGAATGACATTTGCTTTCTTTCTATCATGAGTCAAGAAATGACTCTTGAGGGGCCGGGAGTTTGGCCCAGTGGTTAAAGTGCTTGCCTAGCATGCATGAAGACCCGGGTTCGATTCCTCGGTACCATATGCATAGAAAAAAAGCCAGAAGTGGTGCTGAGGCTCAAGTGGTAGAGCTCTAGCCTTGAGAAAGTCCAAGGACAATGCTCAGGCCCTGAGCTTAAGCCCAGGCCTGGCCAAAAAAAAAAAAAAAGAAATGACTCTTGAGTGATGATAAGCTAATATCTTTCTAAATATCAAAGTGTCTTTAGGGTTGTATTGGACAAGGATATTTACTGGTTTGTTTCATACAAAGAAGACCTGTGTCTTCTATTAATGTAAGAAAACAATGGAGACACAAATGCCACTCAAGTATTTCATGTACGCAACTCTTCCTTTTAATATTTGCATCCTGTTCTTATTCTGGTGTACTATCATTAAATTAATTTGTATCTGTAAGTTCTATTCATAAAATCATTGAACCTCCTCAAGAACTTGAACTCTTTGTTGGTTTAAATCTTAGTTCATTAATTTTCATTATATTTAAAAGCTAAATGCAATGCATATAAGCACACTTATGAATATATGCAATTCCAAGCTACTTGTAATAGTGTTACAGAGTATTGTAACTTTACAGAGTAGATTCTGAGACTAGAGTTCCCCAGAATGAATCTTGTAAAAGATTCCCAAGGAAGGTGGTTTATTCCCTCACTATGTAGTCATTTAGGCTTAAAGTGGGAGATTTCTATTTATGAGAAAGTAGGCTTTCAACAGATATTGAATCTGATAGAATTGACCTTTGAACTCCTAACTTCTAGTTCCATAAGAAATAAATTTCTTTGTTTTACAAACTTCCCAATGTAAGGTACTTTATTGGTGTACTCAGAACAGATTGAAATACATATGACTTATAAATATATCTACTTAATCTATATTTGTAAAATACTGGAATTTTGAGCCATATACTTGAGCCATATACTTGGGCCTTTTGTTTTAGTCATTTCTGGAGGCTAAGTATTTCTGGATTCCTATGGCATCTGACTTTGTTAGTTACCATACTATGAATGTCTCCCTGGGATTACTGTGATATGCTACCAGGCATAGGTTATTTTTTGAGACAAGGCTTTTGCTAAGTTTTTGCCCACATTGGCCTGAAAACATGATCATCTCATCTCTATTTTCTGAGTAGCCTGTGATTACAGACATGCATCACCTTGCCTTGCTATCTATGTCTATTATAGGAAAAAACTGAAAAATAGTTTAAGGAAAGGAATAGAAACTTATCTTTCTGCTATTAGATAACTTAATTAAGTAATAAAGTCATACACAAAGAGAGATTACACTGTCAAGAAATATAAGGGAACATTTCAGTATTGTAATGAAATAAAAATCATTTTTGTTTTCATGATATTCTCTCCATTAAATTTTTGGATATGGAAGATGTAAATCAGATGTTTGTTTCAGATTCTATATCTAACAGTTGTCCAGTAACATTTCAAAAACTAAACAGTTCATGAAATTGCTCAAAGTCTGAGCTTTCGCAGGAAAAGTTCAGACAATTAAAGTCATAGGAAATATCTTTAATAAAAGAGTATAGGGAAATTTACCAAATCTTGAGAAAGAGAAGACTATGTAGAACACCCAACAGACCAGAACAGAAAAGAACATTATGTATTTTTTGGGAAAAGTTACGTTCAGAAAATAAAAGAGTATCGCTTCGCGGCCTTTTGGCTAAGATCAAGTGTAGAAAATAAAAGAGTAAAAGTATTTTTGAGAAAAAAAATCAGATTCTACTTACATGAGAAAATTTATTTGTACAATAACAAATTTCTCAGCAGAAACCGTAAAATCAAGGATGTCTTGGAAGAATATACATCAAGCATTGAAAGCAACCAATTTCAAACCCAGCATACTCTATTCAGTTTTCATTCATAACTGAGGGACGAATAAAAACATCCCATGACAAACAAAAGCTAAAATGATTAACCTCACTAAGCCATCACACAGAAGACATTCAAATGTATCCTGCATACAAATCAACATGCAAAAGTGGAGAAAACAAATCCTAACCAGATGAGTAGATGAAAATAGGGGGAACAGAAAAAGACACAATTCCAATATCAAGAGGAAAATGACAGAATCTACTGAACACTACTCAATGCTATTATAATTTAGATGTAAGATTTAACTTCTGTTTAGGACTGGTCTTCTTCAGACAACACTTTACATTAACTATCTCTGCTACAATCTGGAAGCTAGTCAGAGCAGAAAAGTCAGTAAGATTTTTACTTCCAAAAATATCCCCTCCCACCCTAAAAAATATGGTAGAAGCATAGCTCAAGTGGCAGAAAGCCTTTGTAGCAAATACAAAGCTCTAACTAGGTTGCCCTTAGTTGAACCAGTCAACCAATCAAAGGCTTGAGTTCATCCTTAGCTACTATCAAAAACTCATCCATCCATCCATCCATCCATCCATACATACATACATACATACATATTTACATACATACATACATAAATATATAGCACCTGTAGTAAAGTAGTTGAAGCAAAAGAAGGAGGAGGAGAGGGAAGAGGAGAGAGAGACAGAAAGAGGGCCTAGCAAAGAAACATCAGAATATATCACAGAAAAACTTAATCATTTGTATACGCTAATGAAGCATTTCAGTAAACAGAAAGATTTAACTCATGAGAGAGTAAGATTTAATGGTGTAGCCATACTCACCACAAAAACAAAGCCACCTATTTTTATTTTATTTTATTTATTTTTTGGCCAGTCCAGGGCTTGAGCTCTGGGCCTGAGCATTATCTTGGGCTTTCTCAAGGCTAGTGCTCTTCCACTTGAGTCACGGCACCACTTCTGGCATTTTTATATATATGTGATACCAAGGACTTGAACCCAGGTCTTTGTGCATGCTAGGCAAGCACTCTACCACTAGAGCAAAATCTTGGCCAAGTCATATATTTTTAGTCCAATCTTTTTTCCCATATTTCATAGGGAAGTTTATATTATTGTAAATCTACTTTACAAAAATAAATGAATTAATATAGAGTTGTACAGAAATTCCTACTAGAACATGTTATTAATATTGACCAATGATATCAATAGTGAAAAGTAAACTACTAGCTCTTATTACCTTTGTAAATTATTAAACTTATTAGTAAACTCTGGTCATACTATTAAGTAACAAAGTTAAATTCTCAGTATCACCTAGTATCACCTATTGGGTTCAAGTTATTACCAATGAATTAATAAAATTAATCAACAGGGCTTATAGTAAATCCTCAGTCTTAGGAGATTTTCATCCTTATTAAACATTTTCTGATTAAGTACTATTAAGAATTAAATTAGAATAATCCCTCACAATGGAGTTTAAAATTTTCTTGTCCCACTACAGTTTAAAATTTAAACTTTACATGTTTTAACATTAAAATTTTATAAATTAGAAATTTGAATGCAAAACAATAAAGTAGTAACACTTGACATGCATTCATACTTTTTGTTCAAATACCATATACAATTATCAAAACATTGATATTGTCATATACCATGTACACTAACAAGTTTAGCACTAAATTGAATCATTCATATTTATCCAATTGCATTTTATTTCCCCTATTTTATATTATGATTATTTTAGTTTCTAGCTTTGCTTTTAATTGCTTATTTACAATAACTATGAAAGTTTCTTTTGTTATTGGAATGACTATTTATAAATATTTTCATTATTGAAAATGGCATATAATTATGTCCTGTATATACATACATTTGTATGTATATAATACATATTCATAGGAAATCTTAGTGTCAGCCAATGAACTGATAGCTTACATGGAGATTATATTAAAAAATGGTGAACTAAACAAGGATGTGGAATTGAGAATAGCAATAACTAAAATGTTTGTTGTGATGATTCCCTGAAAAGAATATATTTTATTTATTTTTCTTTACTAAAAGGCTGCTTTATTTTGCCATCATCTTTTCCTAAAAATATTTAAATGTCGTGGATAATGAAAGTATATGTGATTTCCCTTTAGATTGAATTAAAAGCTAGATATGTGCTTATGAAGAATAGAGAATATGTAATCCTTACTTTACAAAAAATGTATTCATAAAATGTTTACATTAAGGCACCTAAAAGACATATCTACAACTTATGCATTTGAAAGAAAAAATGCAATGATTATGATTTCAATGGTTTCCCTGGGAAAACCATACATAAATATAAAAAATAAGAAATTAAGGCTGACAGATTATAAGAGATAATCAGATTTTTAAAGCGTAGTTGTCACTAGAGCAGCAAAGACCTATTGATTTTCACAAAATATTTGCATAAAGTGTGGTAAAGATGCTTTTAAAATTTGAATGATTTTCAGCCTGATTTCCTTTCATTGTTACTAAGGCAGATGTATGCACAATCTGTGATATGTTGTTTAAAGCTGCCAAATGCTTTATTTCACCTTTGTTATATACTTCATGTGCTTTTCTCTTTTGTTATCTTACTTTTGAAATCCAGGAGAAAATATGTTGTCATATGGCATACAGTATATACACATAATATTTTGTTTCTCAATTTCCAAGAAGAGTGATATACATTATATTTGATTTGCCCTTTTGGACTCCAGTCCCAGTTCTCTTCATAATACAGCATAGAAATAGCAATTCATATCTGTATCTTTTTTGTGAAATAAGAAATGATTTCTTTAGTTTTCTTTGCTTTATAATTAAAAACACTCTGAAAACTTACATAGGAGGAAATTTAGATGACATTGGATTTGATAATTATTTTTATACAAAGACAAATGTACCATCATGAGGAAAAATTAGAAGAAATTTGAATTTCATGGACATAGAATTAATCAGCCACTGTCTCAGTGGTTCATAATCCCAATAATCCTAATTACTGAAGAAATAAAGATTCAGAATATAGTAGTTCAATGCCAGCCTGCCAGAGTTTACTGGCTCATGCCTGTAATTCTAGTCATGCAGGAGACTGAGATTTTAGCATCGAGGTTCAAAGTCAACCTGAGCAGGAAAGTCTGTGATACTCCTATCACAGTGGAAGTGGAATTTTGGCTTAAATAATAAAGTATTATCCCTGATCACAAAAAGATTAGGGTATCATCCATTCGCTGAGTTCAAGCCTATGATTAAAAAAATAATAATTTTAGAAAAAT
This sequence comes from Megascapheus bottae, assembly GCF_031878675.1. Taxonomy (NCBI): domain Eukaryota; kingdom Metazoa; phylum Chordata; class Mammalia; order Rodentia; family Geomyidae; genus Megascapheus; species Megascapheus bottae. Next base: position 603,103 of record NW_028327830.1, on the reverse strand, counting down.
GGGAGAAACACTGATTAGCTGGGCACTGGTGATACAAACCTATAATTTTAGCTACTCGAGCTGAGATCTGAGGACCATGGTTAGAAGCCAACTCAGACTGGAAAATTACTGTGAGACTCTGATTTCCAGTTAACCACTCACAGAAGTGGCGCTGTGGCTCAAGTGAGCAGGCTAACCTGAGGCTCAGGGACAGCTCTCAGGAACTGAGTTCAAGCCCCTCCACTGACCAAAAAAAATCAAGCAATCAAATACTGATCAATTCAAGGAAACATAACCTTTCATTTTCCTAATAAGTATTGTGAATTCAAAATTTCATTATGGCTTGTTTAGTACCAATATAGCCATGCTTCTAATGGAAGTCAAATTACTAGAGTAGTAATCACCATCATATTTTCACATACTCGAAACCATAATGGCTAGAATTGCAAATATTTACCATGGTGTTTCTCTTTACATCTCAACAAAGAAATGCTCACAAGAGACTTCTCTTCAGTTTTTATTAGACAAGTGCAGGTGTATTTATCCTACAAGCAACTAACCTGTGAATTTTAATGGGAATTTTTTTAATGTATGGGAAAAAAGCGCCAAGAACCAATACTATGTATGATAAGAATTGTGTCTATATTTATGTGCCAAACAATGACAATGGGTGATGTGGAAATAAAAAGTGAACACAAAACCATCAGTCTTTTGGATGTAGGGCATTAGACTGAAAATTCTGCTGGAAATTTCAAAAGCTATTTCCTCTGGTTTCCTTTGGAAGTAAAAGGAGAAGAATATATCATATGAAGTTGTTTTCTTTTTTTCTGAGCCAGGATTAGTGGTTCACACCTGTAATTTCAGCTACTCAGGAGCCTGAGATCTTGAGATCTGAGGATCATGACCCAAAGCCAGCTCTGGCCCTAAAGTGCATGAAACTTATCTCCAATCAACAATTAGAAAACCAGAAGTGGTGCTGGGGCTCACTGCTAGGGCTGTAGCCTTGAGCTGAAGAGCTCAGGGACAATGTCCAAAGTTCAAGTCCCATGACAGACAAAAAAAAATCTGGTTATATGAGTTCCTTTCTTTACAGTTCTAGCTGTACACGTATATATATGTGAGAGAAATATAGACAAAGACTAACAGACAGACAGAGAAACAGAGAAGCAGAAAAGAACACAAAGAAAAAGTAAAGAACAGCTTTTAAAGATATCATTTTAGAGCTATTGTTTCCTGAAAAGCTTTATTTTAATGGAATGTTTTTAAATTTAATAATTCTGGCGCAATATATAAGTACTCTGCGCTGGTATCACTTCTATTTTCCTACTTAAATACCCGTTTCATTTCAGTAATTATCTGGTCC